>NW_020438995.1:677049-703951 GCF_000699045.2 Agrilus planipennis | reverse complement strand
TACTTTTCTACCAAGATATAAAAAAACCTTTAGATATTCAATATATATATATAATGGTATACATTATAAAACTGCATTAATTTCTTTTTCTTATATATTTTTTTATGAATAAAAAGGTATAAATAATTAATGATTTAAGTTGGGTAGAAATTAACGGTAATCACTTACGTGAAATTTTTCTAATTTAAGTTTTCTTGCCTGATATTGATTTTTGAAGCATTTGTAGAAACGAGAAGGGTTAATGCTCTGTCTATTGGATAATTATATAGCTTAAATGTACATAATGTGAATATAGGATACAGCTTCTTTTGACGAATAATAATAAACAATTATTTTAAAAAGGTGGAAAAACTTATTCATTATTAATCTTTTCATAAAGTTAACTGAAATTGCTATAAATTAAAATGCATGCTAAGTTATCATTTGATAAAAATGATGATAACTATTTGAGCCATTTCCAGAATTTTCTTAACCGTTTAACAATAATTCATGAAGAAAATTTAAATACAAAAATGTAGTATCGGAAATAGATAATTAACGCTATGTCGTGCTGTGTAGGTAATTTCGACAATTATAGGTTGTCTTGAACCCTAAGTCGCAAATAAACGCTAAAAATAAATAAAATAGTGTTTCTCACCTTTGTATTGTCCTCGTCTACACTTATCGTCAAATTACCCAAAGCATATATTAATTCTACTAGTTCTTCCCCTATCAATCACTTTGAGCTTGAAAAAGTTAGCACCATTGCTTGGAGTGGTCGAAATTCACTTTTGTAAACAATACTATGACGTAGTGTCGGCCATCATTTTTTTTTAATTGTTGCTGTTGTCGGCCATCATTCTTTTTTAATTGTTGCTGTTGTCGGCCATCATTCTTTTTAATTGTTGCTGTTGTCGGCCATCATTCTTTTTCAATTGTTGTTGCATTGTCACTGATTTCGGCCATTATGTTTTTTTAATAGATGTATAGTAATCAATGATTAAAATTTAAAGAAATTGTTTGTAAATAGGTATGCAACACATCGAACACTAGCATAAGAAATGATTGATATAGACTTTCATTTACGTAATACTACTTTGCCTTATGCTGACAGTACTAATTTCTTTTATAAACAAAATTAACAAATTTCAACAAAAGTCATAACTATAGAGTAATCAAAAAGCGGTACATATTAATCCAAATGATTACATACCAGTAGTTTGAGGGGTGGCAATGTAATAAGCATTTCATCAGATGCCAGATAGGGACTTAAAAAAGGATCTTCAGGTACTTCGAATTTTAATTCATCGACGATACTTTTCTCTTTGTCCGCATGTATAACATCTTCAGGAATATTTTGAACCGTACCAGGAATCCAACTGCCCACGTGTTCTTTTAAATTGCTCACAAATCCTGTGAGAGAACGTTGAATAAACGAATAACTATTCGAAATTGAATCTTGGTACTGGTTAATTTTACTTCTCGAACCGTTTGATTCCGCTTCTATTATAGAAGAAAAGACGGGTAGTTTTCAAATTAACTAGACGTTTGATTTTTGAATTGGATTAAAATAATAATTTAGTTTTTTATGAAATAATTATAGAATCAAAATAATTTACCATATAATACATTTTCGTCGATATTATTGTCTTCTAATCCTTCAACATTTTGAAATTCATTTCCACCCTCCAAAGACTGAGATTCGAAGGACTCATTTGACAAGGTATCAGAAATTTCTGAAGTTGGTGATTTGTGAGCTTGAAGGTCCGCCAGGTCCGAATGAGTTATCTCCTCAAAACTACTCATGTCAGAATCGTTACTGGAACTGCTTTTTTCTGTACCTGCATAAGCTGTAGAACACAATTATAAAAAAGGATCACTAATGTTTTCAGAAAATTATTCATAATTGCTTAGTTTGGGTTGTTGAAGTCAACTGAGATAAAAGATATATTGCAACAGAAAGTACAAAAGAAGCAAAAAAAGTAACACAAACTTAATTTATAAGTAGAAGCATTAATAATTTTGCGATCTACCGTTCAATATTTACGAAAATATTTAAATGGAAATTCAACTTAATCTAGATTAAAATATTGTACCTTTGCAACATTTAAAAATAAGGAAAAAACACACTGAGAAGGTGTACATAAAACAAATAATGGAATATACCCCTTTAAGCAATTAGCTGAATACAAATAAATATTATACCTTTGAATATTTAAACATCAGGAAAAAATACACTGAGAAAGAGTATATAAAATAAACAATGTAATGTAGTTTTTTAGGCATTCACAAAATACTAACCTTTTAGGCATCGCATCATAAAACCAAAGGGAAGTAACGGGTCCATTAGACAGAGAAGTCGGGCCGGAGAAGGTACAAAATTGATGAGAGTTGGAACATACGCCAAAAACAGGCCTTTAGGAGGTGGAACATTCATAGTTGCACACTTTAGGCAGGTTCCTAGTAGAAGATTAGCTCCAGCTGAATCTCCGGCTGCGATAATTGTTTCACCTTAGAGAAAGAGACATTTTTATTGTATATGTACCTGTGACTTAAGAAAATTGTCATTAAGATTTTCTTTAACAGGATTACAATTTATAAATTTAAAAAGTTAAAAGAACATCAGTTATTACCTGTACTTCCAAGAAGATGACAATTTTTTAGGGCCCAACAATAAGCATAGGTGATTTCTTCTATGGCTCTAGGATAGGGTGCTTGTGGTGCCAAACTATAATCAACGCTCAAGATAGGAACGTTCAAATCTCTGGCCCATAATCGTAAATAAATTTCATGTGATTTTGATGACTGGGCAACAAAACCGCCACCGTGGCAATGAAAAAGCAGCCCTATAAATTTTAATTTATAAAATTATACCTTACAAGTATATAAATGCATTTCGCAAAAAAATAGAAAGTTAAATCCTGACTCAATAAGTGTGTCACCTTTAGAGGGTGGTAAATTTGTTTTTTTACTTGCTTCTCCAACCATTCCTTCTCTTACATTACTTGATATTAGGCGTACCTGTATGGTTTTTTTTCCTAAAAAATATTAACTTAATCAAACCAAATATCAACCAACTTTTAAAGTGAAATTGCAGTATGTTACTTTTATTTTATGAAGCACATAGTACTTTTTATTAGACTGGTTGCAAATAAACATTACCAATATGTGATTCTGGAATAGGAATATCTATATCTTGCCCATTAATAGTGAGTGTGAGAGGTTTTGGCGGAATGAGAAGGATTTTTGTGACTGCAACATACGCATGTGCCCTAATTACAGAAGGCAAATTATGCATTAGTTCACTCTCAGAGAGAAACCAAAAAGATTTGCAAAAGTCTATGTTAGCTGTTTGAGAAACATTTACAATAGTTTTAGCCCTTTGTTCTGGGTCCGTTAAATAAGTGGCTGTCGATATTACTGAATTCGTTGCCTTTGTAAAATAAGATCCTACAATGTGTATCTTATAAAATTATATACTTATAAACTTAATTGGCATACCACTACTAAAATAGGCCTCTGAGAATACAGCCATTGCAAATGCAACCATCTGTAAAGTAGGCTTAATTGATTCACAAAACTGAAATAAAAATAAATTAAAACGCAATAGTTTATGCTGGAAAACATAAACATATTACCTGAAAACCTAAACATCTCCCATAAAAGCAATACCTATTAATGGTTTCAGTTTTTAAAATAATTTCTTCAGGAGATCGTTTCTCTTTGGGAAATAATTCGGTTTCAGAACTCCACTCTAATAATGTTGTTAACAAAATGAGGCAGTTATTTAAACTAGCTAACAAATGAGCACATGCTTCAACATCTCTGAAAATACAAATAAAAATTTTAATTATATAAAGATACATCTCAATAAGAGTTTCTCTGTACTTCGTTATCACAGCTTTACGAAATAGGACGCCGTCACGCTTTAAAGAAACTTTTTTAATGACTTGCAATGAGTGAGCTATGGCATAGTCAACAACTTTTAAGAAACTTCTGTAACCATTTGCAGGTGTATTTTCATCATAATCGAAATTGTGGACAACCGATTCAATTTTCTTTCTAGTAATAGCTAGCGAGTTAAGATTATCAGCAATTGTAAGAAAACTTGTATACAAACGCTGGCCATTTTCAGTATTATCATTTACGAAGTAATCAGAATTGCTTTTACAAAGATCATTTAAAGTTGAAGAGTTTGTATTATCATCTTCGCTTTCTTCTGATTTGCGTTGAGGAAAACTTTCAGCATCTGTCATTTTAAATTAAATGTGCCAAATGATTTAATTCAACGAAATAAACATTCACATTACTTGAATTTTGGAATGGTTTGGGATAGTATTTTCAAACCGCTTTCTTTTTTGACGTTTACAGTATAGGTTATGTAAGTGCAAGAAAAATATTTATGACCTAAATTTATTCCCAAATACCAACATCAAGAATAGTTTCTAGTAGAATTCCACAGTATTCATCGATGTACTCATTCTGCTTATTTCTGTAAAATAAAGACACGAAGGAGACTTTTAGATAATACTAACTAACTTTGAATGTCTTAAGCAAATATTTTGATAATTACAATATATTATTATAAAACAGTTTTATGTTGCAAGTATATGTTACGTAACATTTATTGGAAGGTAAAGGAATACACCCTAATTCATTTCAAAACAGCTGTTTAGCAAGGGACGCAAGCGTGGTATTCGGTTTGAAAGTGAAGCATGGCAGCTGCAATGCAGGGTTGTGTTAAAACTTAAAAAATAATTTATGTGTATTAAATTATAGTGTTTTTATAAGAACTGTTTTGGAGACTGACATAATTGCATGTGTGGTTTCCTTGTAGTAAATGTTAAAAAACAACGTGCTAATTATGTAAGTAATAATTAACAAAATTTGTTTATAATTTGAAAAATTATTGTTTACTCATTTGTATACTAACGATAACGAAAAACTTATAAAGAGGGATGGGATGATTAATTGTTTTCGAAGAAAACGGCATTGAATTACAAACTTCTCTGATGGTTATTATTGACCCAGATTTTTAGATTAGGTATAAAGATTTATATTAGGTGCAGAAATATTAATATTATGAATTATAAGATTATTAACTAATTATTACAATTTGAGGTAATGTATGTAAAAGGCAGTATTTACAAAAAACATAAATTGTTTGTTAAATATGCTTATTTTGCAGATTAAATTATCTCTATTATTTAATTGATGACGTTTGTTCCTTTTTGCTATGATTATCCCTTCATGAATAAAATTACTTGGCAAATTTACTTGACAAACAATGATAAAATTCCCTTGAATTCATTTTTATTAGATAAATTGGTAATTAGTGTTTATTTACATTAGAAACACAATCAACCCGAAAAAAATTGCGCAAAATATTCCACAGGACCGTACCATTTTTCGTAAAAACATAAATATAGATATTAAACAAAACATTGAGTGACGATAAAAGATATTTAAATATTGTTATAACTTGCAGTATTGGCCCCCATATTGAACAATGCTGCCATTTAAACGAAACTTTCTTTTCTATATTTTCAAACACTGCATAGAAATCAAATTTAGATGTTGCAGACAATGTTGTATTAAAATAGGGAATAATTTTTGCTTGAAAACTTTTTCGATTAAGCTTATAGTTTGACCCAACGAGAATATGGCGTACTTTTTTGGCTGCCCTGTATATGTGTATATGTATGAGCTTTTTTTAATGAAAGTAGTTGTGATTCTTTTTCTTCGCTAGGAGTAATGCTATTCCACTCCTCTACCATGGGGCTAAATTTCATCATTTTCCAGATTTCTTCCTTTCTCTTAAATTTTAGTTCTCTGCTTTATGGAAACATTTTTGATGTCATACATTTGATGTGCAGATGTTTTCTGTACTACTTGCAGCTTATTACCCAATCGTAGTTGACAGAGAAATTTAATGGTTCGTCTTGCAAGCCATGGAAGGTATATTGTGGTATCTGCGGAAATTGTTGGAAGATACTATTACCATTACTGTTCTCAAACCTATTGGTCGAGTCCCCGAGTGGAAAATATAATTTTTTATAGAAGTCGTGATCGGTACCGCATTCTGTCCCTCTTTTAACTCTTACATGCTTCATCCATGGTCTTGACTTTTGTTTTATAATGAAGAAGTCTATAACAGTCTTAATGACAATATTACTCAAGTGGTATTGGTATCAGTGTCCTATTAATCTGTCACCAATATCATTTACAGCATCTTCCCCGTAATGGACGACCACACGACTTCTGTCTACCCTTTCAGGTCTGCCATTAAAGTCGCCCATAAATATAATTTCCTTGCGATTACCAATAGAGCCTAGTAACATTGTCAAATCTTCATAGATCTTATCTTTGATGTGAATTCCTGCATCTTCATTTAGTACATACACCCTAATGAGGTCAAGTTTGTGTTTCAACGTCCTTTTCTGTTGCTGTGCTTGTCTGATTCGATCCGTCCTGTTTCCTAGAGATAAATTGCCAGCCCATCAGCTTAACAACCAACCTGGAGTGCCGGGTTATTTTTGAACGAAATTTTCTTCTGCTATTACCTTTGGCGGGCTAACGCCCAACTACAAGGCAGAACATTTTCCTGCTGATCCGCGGAAGGTATTTCATTTCCCTCCTACCACCCATATCTAGGAGGCAATCTCCTATCTGCCATCTGGGGACGTGCCTTCTAAAAGTGAAGACCACCCTAAGGGATTTTATAATTAAAGGGAAAATTTATAATGTAAAATCTCTAGACTAGAATTTCGAGTTTTTGAGTAAAACAAATGGAGAAATTCGAGTCAGACAGCTTGGAGTAAATAAAGGATACCAAGGGAACAAAAAAATATTCGAGTTAAACAAGAAGTTCGATTGTATAAATAATGAATTTTTATTTAGAACAAGTAGTTCTCGATTGAACTTCAGTCAATATGCTGTGAGGGAATTGTTTTTAATTTCTTAAAATATTAGAAAAAGTTGTTTTTGCTTTTATTTTACATTTTTCTGTCGTGTTTGCGTTTTTTTTTGCAATTTCGAAATCTGTCGTAAATGAGTTAGAACTAGTAGTCAAGTATCCGATGACGCACCGTAAATTTCGTTTTCCTTCCAGCAATATTTCTTTAACTACACATAATTCCTTCGCTTTCCGTTCCAGTGGCTTTATGTGGGTTCCTGTTTATCCCCCATTTATTTCTAAGACGTTTCCATACCACTACTCCTGCCTGAAATAAGCTCCTGCCCACCGTCTTTGTTTATCTTTCTTCCAATTTCACAGAAAGCACTCCCAAAATGCTCTAGTTTTTCTTTTCTGTGCCTTTACTGACTAACAAATGCAATTTGCTATATATTTTAAAGCCAACGACTCCCTCATATCGTGATGTGATGTGTTGAAATGAAATTTACCAATATCTAATTTTAATTAGTAGTTTTTTTTTATATATATAAATGTAGCATAATTAAAAAATAAATCAATTGATTGTTTGGCGAGATAATTGTGAAAGATGGTAATAACAAATCAAAGAGACTCAAATTTGCTTTTTACATCTGTATTTTAGAAAAAATTCTAACAATATTATTTCTACCTTTACAATATTAAAATGAAATGGCGCAAAGAATTACAGTGTTGTGCAAATTAGTCTAAAATTAATTTTTCGTACTGTTTATACCTAATGTTGTTTGGGCTCGTATTTAAATTTATGCTGTTTTTATTTTAAAGAAGATGCAATCATGATATAAATGCCTATACTTGGAACATTTTGACTTCATACAAGTCTATTCTTATTTCTACAATAGCTGTGCTATCAAAGGCTGTAGGGGGCCAGGCATGGATAGAGCACCTCCAAGGTAAATTGAAACATTGCACACCTGAATTTTGCATCGATAGCAATTACTTAACACAATCTGTGCTGTAGCAACCTATCCATCTGTATTTACAGTTTTTATATTGACTACAAACGTTTGTACTTATCGAAGTTCGAAATTCAAATTAGCTGAAAAGTTTTCAAAACTCAAATGAGTGTCAGTAATGACAGTGTAAACATTCCCTAGTTATATTCACCCTCAAATGGGACAGGGAACTTGGCTGCATTGGAAATAACCATCAGTGTATGCATCTCGTTAGATTCCGATAAATTTATGAAAATGGAACTACGTAGCACAGTTACAGGGGGCTACAGCTAAACCACAAAACTAAGCATCAGTTGCTAACCGTATTACGGAAAATGTCCTCCATGTACAAAGAGCAATATCCGTCACACCGAACATATTGTTATGGGAACAAATACCGCCGGGATTTTCCTGCGCTTGTTCCCTTCCTGACGATGTCCTTTTAAAACGGGAGTGGCGGGCACCCTTCCGACACACAGTCGCGCTTTTCACGAGGAATTACGTACTTTCTAAATTAATTTATTCGGTAAAACCAAAATTTCAACAGTTGCACTACCACAAACAGAAGGGTTGACGATGGGGTCGGAAGAAGCAACAGCAACGATTTTTTTGAAAATTTACTGACGTTAGTATTATAAAAATAAATAAAATTAATTATTTAATTTATGCTGTTCTTGGAACATTTACTGTGTAAAACACTTTAATATTAAATAGTAATGCGAGTACTAAGACACACTTTGGGAATATTTTGCACTAAGGGAACAAAGTACGGCATTCTCTCCCAGGTGTGAATTATCAAGCTAGCCGATGGTCGGGGCGGCAAACTCCTAGGAAGGGGTACTGTACTTTCTTTCCGATACAATTTTTTACCAAACTTCTGGCTCGTAAGTACAATTTTTCCGATTTTATGGACCAGAAAGTGGAGCATAACCTCCCACGTAAGAAATCCTATTTACTGTTTTTTAACGTAGATGAAGGTCTTGTGCATTGAAAGTTCTGGCCAATGGTCTGTCCCCCTCTGAATATTAATTTAACCTGATGTAAGGTAAAATTAAAATCCGCAAGCGTTTAATTTCCAAATACCATCAACCAGTTGTTTAATTCGAAATTATGCGGCGTTTTTGTTTATAATGGTGTAAAAGTGTCTACTACTTTGTACTTTTAACGTAGAACATGATTGCTAAACTGCTTACCCAAGAGTATTTTACTTTCTGGTCAAAAGGGCGGTATAAAGATTCATAAGCAGTAGCGTACGTACGCCTAGGTACGTGACATACTAATATGAAGAAACCCAAAGTGTTTTGGGTTGTATGAAAATTAATTAATTTTTTACCTGGGACGGAATGCTTCGCTTTTTTTTCAAAAGACAAAATTAAATTTTACAATGCTATTTACCTCTATTTATATTATTTATATTCATTCTAAATCTGCAGATTGGGGAATGCAGTAAGGGTAAGTTATTGGTCTCTAGTTGTATTTTATTGTTGACTTTGTTAATATTATTTCTTTGGATTTTTTTGAAAGTTGAATGTTTCGAATAAGCATTTTAATTATATTACATAATTGATTGAATTTTCCGAAGTTTGATAGTTATTAGGCAATTTTCGAAGATGCTTGTGTTGTGTAAAGATGTTTTTAAGGGGTGTGTTCCGAAATATAACCCGGTATACTGGCCAGTGCTAATGACGTCGTGAATCGACGCCATACTGTTGATTCGTTCCGAAATATACTGGCCAGTGCGTTGATGTCTAATTGACGCCATATTGAGAATAGTGTTTGTGCTCGTTTACAACAATTTTGCTCCAAAAGTTATTATCGTTTATTACAATAAAAAATTGTACAAACTCTGAAGCACACACGCCCGTTTGATATACTGTTACGTCACACTTGTTTCACCAGTACAATATGGTGGCACACCAGTACAATATGGCGTCGATTCATGACGTCATCAGCACTGACCAGTATGCTGGGTTATATTTCGGAACACACCCAAGGTAAGTGTCTCGTTCTGATACACCTTCCTGATTGACCTAAGTAATACAATGCATCGCACTCATTACATCTTGCGCTTGCCTAAATAATTGAATTTTGACATTATTTAAGCTTAATTTATTGATATGAATGCAATATAAATTTTGTTTAGATAGTTATTTCATTATTTAAGATGTTTTACGATGTTCCTTTCGACGTTGCTTTTAGATTTTTAGAATGGTTATTATATAATTAGTGTTTTTAATAAACTAATCAATGCGTTAAGGTTGGCGTAATAGAGGTTATTATAGAAATGGATCGGTAGTGTCACGATCACTCTTAAACTAGCCGAAATGTGAGTCCGTGAGTGCGAATATAAAGACTGCTGGATTAGGTACAGATTTTGGGCGGTGATAACTGGTTCGATTAGCAGTTTATTACCGGTTTGTCACTCGATTGGATTAGATTAATAGTGATAGGAAAGCACCGTCAACGTCTGTCCTATCAATTTGGAGATGAACCAGACCGTTTGTCATATCCAATGTTCCTCTGTTCCCTAGAATCGGACATATCTTGATCAGTCTACACTCGAGGGATAAACTACTACAGATGTAGAAGTCAATTACTTATTATTACGTACCTGCATTATTTACCAAATTGAAGGTTCAATATTAATGGCAGCACAATTGAGTTATTGTCAAGGCGCGTTACATTTTTTTGCGGGTGGTTGTAAGCAAACTTACCAAAAAAGTTAAGTGTCCAAAAATTTAAGTGTCCAAAAAATCGCATAGGATGTAGGTACGACATGCAATTTTGCGTCGCACCAATAGTGATCATTGTGAAAATTCAAAATCAAAAATCAAAAGCAATTTTATTTGTAAACAACGCTCTAATACGGAAAATATTAGGCTATAGCATTTGTCATTTGAAACCTCCTACACAAAACAGCTCGTGGCGTCACGGCTGAAAATCAATTTCAAGCAAGGCATTGCACTCGCTGCAAATGATAAGGATGCAGTAACTGTTCCTTTAAAACTTGCCACATTGTCTCATGAGAGGAGCCAATTTTCCCTGCTTCTTTGGAATCGTACTGACCGATACTAATTGCATTATTGAACTATACAACTATACAGCGTTGCCGGTCGTATTTCTCTACCAGGGCCGGAATCGAATATTTACCTGTACTTTCAGTTACGTTTTTCTCGAAAACAATAAACTTTCGGACATACAAACATTTACTTAATTTTCATTACACCCTGTATTGATATTGAATGTAGTATATAGCTGTGAATTCACATACAGTTAGTGGTATAATTTGTACAGATTTGGTGGTCAAAGAAAGCTAGCTGTAAACCAATAAATGCGGAAGATAGTAATATTAGTGTAGTGTTCTATGTAGAAATATGTTGTGTTTTGCAGCTCACAAAACCCGCTGATAACTAGTAAAATGTGAAAAGGTATTATATTTCTTCAGCGCTTGATCCCTACAAGACGTATAGAACAAGAATTACTCACTGATTCATTAAGTGCATGTCGGAATCCCCAAGATATCTTAACCTGCACGTTTAGGGTGTCAAAGGGAGCATCTAAGGGAATTATCAGACTTCATGGATAGAGTTTCTCTTTTCCGTAAGGTATTACAATTTCAGAATAAAGATAATCCAAGTGAACAGAAATTGATTACTTCTTAAATTAAATTCTCTAGTCTGAAAGATATCTCTGTCAATCTATGTGATTTCAAAATGAGATTCTACTTCTGTCCAACATTTTTTAATTAGGCTCAAATTTAGTCTTCAATGAGCTCCTGATTATAGACCACTCAGATTAGGATTTTGACAAATTGAAGATGCTTGGGAATGCCAACTCATCACCCTTTTTTGACCTATCTTGTGAATTCTTTGTTAAGAATTTAAAACATTATACCTACATGAAAAATTAATAAAACTAAAACAAATTTAAGAATATTTGTTTACTTATCATATTAGCTATAATTTTAAATCTCTTGGAGTCTTGGAAATGTATCTTCTACTGTTATAAAACAAAATAGAAACTTATCTCGAATTGTTTAAAAAATTATATATATAAACAATGACAAATAGGTGTAAGAGCGATTGTGTAACAAAAAATGCATGTAAAATTCATCGAGTTAGGTTCCGTACATAAAAAACAAAACTAAATATTTTAAAAATTTTCGTAAATTTCAGATAAGCATTTTTACTTATATATAACTGTGTGATATACACATATACTTATTATTACCTATTATTAGCTTATCATATTCCCTAATTTGTTTAGTTACGAGTTAGCTCTGTATTGTTTATGTTTTAGAGGACATAAAGCAAATAAAATGATTCAGAATCAGTCAAATTCTTATGCGTGGCAAGGCGTGACTTTTTTAATTCCATTAAATTCATTGTCAAAACTATTGTAGGTATAGGCAGAACGGTGTGTTAGAACACGATGTGATATCATATGCTTAATAAATAAAATATATGAAACACGTGTCCGCGCTTTATAAAATTGTTGTGTACATTTGGGGTAAGTCTGCTTATCTATTATATATGTATATAAAAGAAAGTCGTGTTAGTTACATTGTTTATAACGCAAGAACGGCTGAACCGATTTGGCTGAAAATTGGTGAGGAGGTACCTTAGAACGGGGAACGTGGAATTTGACATAAAACGTGGTATTAGAAAACGCAAATGACATAGAATAACAAAACGCAACTGACAGGATAACGAAAAATTTATCAGTCAAAACATCAGTCTAGCCGTTTATTTGTTAAAAATGGTATAACAAAAATTCAATCTCTGTTGGGGGGAGGAGTGGTGAAGAGGAGTTGCAATGCAGTTGTTAAATGGAACATATATTATTTGTAGTCAGATTTACTTGAAACTTGGTCATAATGGGTCTCATTTAATTTTTGAAAGACCTACCTCGGCATTTTAAAAAATTCAACCTCCAAATGGGGGTGGGAGTGGGTAAAAAGGTGTTGCACTTTTTGTTTGGAACATACTTCATTTGTGGTTGAATTTACTTGAAACTTGGTATACATGCTGTTTGATATTACTAATCAAATGAAAAGAGGTTGCAACGTTTCCATGGGGTACATTTTATTTGTGCTCGGATTTACTCGGTGTGCTCATATTGGCAGTTTTTAAAAATCAACCCTTAAAGATTAAATGTTGTTGCTACGTTTGTATTTGAAATCTAAGATGACGACATTACATAAAATTAAAACGTTGTAAGGGTAAATTGGGAGTTAAAAGGTTTTATGGAGAAACAATATTAATTTCTGCGAGCGAAGCTGCGGGGAAAAGCTAGTTTTTATTAAAACACAATAATTATTAAATTTTATTGTAATTAAGAAAACGTGCCAACAAAGAAATGTGTAATTGCTATGTTCCGTAAAAATTTTGCCGTATTTGTATTTATACCGCAGAAATATTTCACAATGAAAGATCAATAAAAGCTCTCAAGTATATAAGCGATTCTTCTACACACGTTTACTTCACTTCTCCAGACTTTAGGGAAAGCATAATCCCTCCTTCCCCAAGAATAGTTTCTGGATCGCTTCTGAATATGCAAACATTTAATGGAACGACCATTTACACTAGAAGGCTAAAACATAAATATTATGTAAGATAAATTAATTCGAAGTGGTCTGTATTCTGCCGAAATTGCCAGACGCAGATCGCGATTTCGATTTTTGGATCTCATCAGCGCGTCGCAGGCAGCTCCGACAGAACACAGACCAACTTTTACCTGCTGCCTTAACAGTGCGTTTTGGAAAATACTACAAATGGCGCAGTAAACGCCATCTGTAGCACGATGCTACATTTTAGGATTACGTATGCTTATGTAAGATATTTAGGTCTTTAGTAAAATTTAACATTTTTCGCATCAAATAGCGACTGTGTCCTGCGTATCTCAATTTGTTCGTTGTTCTTTTAGTCCTGTGTGTGTAACACATGATACTCCGTTTCAATAAAATGTTGAAGTAAATTGTACCCTGTTAGCAACAGCGATTGCCACATTTATATATGCGTGTAGACGATCGCATCCGACATTGTCCACCAATCGGATCGTTGTGCAAAGAACCCAATCCTTGCTGAATTATTGGCGGCCGTTTATTTGCACTGACGAATTTTACGAGTCATGCAAATGGCACATCGCATCGATTTTCCGCAGCTTCGCCTGTCACGCTGAAATGCGACCTACAATGTTTCCAAACTACCGGCGCGCCGCGGCGCTCAACGGTGGCTGGCGTCGGGCGTTCTAGTGCGACGGTGGCCCCTCGCCGTCGTCATTAAGCAAATTGTCCGTCCGTTCGAATAATGGAAGCTTAGAACTCAACGGCATGTTCACCTGGTGGGACAACAACTTTCGAAAGTTTCAAAATTTAATAACGAAATGGCGTGGGGTCTTGAAAGCATGTATAGTTTTGGGTTTTATTGAATGGGAGTTTAGTCGCGGATGCCGGAGATTTTACTGCAAAACGTGGAAATTGCCGAACATTAAACTAGAAGCAGAGAAATCGCTCGGGAGTTTACAGTATCTACCTCTTCAAAAGTCAATAACTTGCAAAGAAACGATTCTCGGAAGAAAATACATTGTAATTATTTAAAAAGTAACAACTCAACGGGTTTTTGTTATATCTTACCGGAAATGTATGAAATCTAGGAACAATTCTTAGGAAATGTATATACATAATTCCGAAGCTAATTAGGAAATCTATAAAATATTGTTTCAAAGATTTTTTAATGCACACATTTCCTAGGAATTGTATGAAATTCCGATATTGTACTAGGAAATGTATAAAACTAATGCTTTCTGTGAATAAAATGAATAAAACACGTTAATAAACTGAGAATCAGAGTTATCTGTGTTTACGAGGTTTTACTGTGGTCTACTATGCATTGGTGACGTTATTGTTTGGTTAGGTTAGGTTTGGATATGTGTACGCATTAGTGACCTTATTGTATGGTTATTAGGTAGATTTATGACAGACTGGAGTTTCTTTAATGTCCCTGCCCAACAGTGATAACCTCGTCACATTATTCTAACATTTAATATATCAGTCCGCCTCCGGCTGGCAGGGGTATTAAAGGAACTCCAGTCTGTCATAAATGTCCCTAACCAAAAGAATGACGTTACCAATGGATATAGGTACATCTCCAAACAGCCTGCCGTATTATTGCCTATTCAGCATTGCCTATAATACATTTCGGATTGCTATTTATGAAATGTATAGATTTCCTAGGAAATTTGTCTAATGTAATTTATTTCACACATTTCCGGGCGATTTTAGGAATTATATACATTTCCTGGGAATTGTATACAATGACGGATTTCATACATTTCGGGTAGCATATACGTATAAGTCTTTCGATCTATAGTTTGTCTTAGCAAATAGTCACTAATTCCAGTGGTAAATAATGTCTGGTGTATGGACTAGACAATTGCCTCGTATCTGACAGATACTCTATTGATTTTGAATTTAAAATTTTGATTGATTACAGTATGATTTGAAAACTATTTCGATTGAGTATGTACATCTAAAAATATTCCAATCGAAATCGTGTTTGTAGATAAAATGTTTCCGACATAAATAACCTCCTTAAATCCAGTTATAGCTTAGAGGTTTAGACCATTGCTTAGCATTCGAGATGACATCGGTTCGATCCCGGTTTCATCTGCCCTGGTCCGAGTTTTTGTGGGGTTTTGTAAGATCGCTTAGACTATCCTAAGGCAATAATATTCCACATATATTTTTTTAGTCTGTTCTGTCTTCATTTCGTTCATATTCTTTTCACACCAGCTACCATTCAACCATTTCCATTCCTAAAATGAGGTCGAGGAGTACATCAAAATGAGTAAATTTTTAATAATTCCGATTGAATGACAACATCCTGGATATCGAAAGTAGGCCTAAGGTGTAGTTCCATCATTTAATTAATTTGTGACTATCGTATCATCAGAGGGGATAGCTGCACCGATTTTCAGTACAAATATATCCACGCTAGAACATTAGTTCATTAGCATATTGGCAGTTTATTATTTTTACGTAATATAATATTTCTTGCAGATCTGAATATATATACTGAACAAAACCAAAATAAAAAGAATGAAATAAAATTTGTATCAGTTATGGTATAGGGAGTTTTAAAAATTAACAGTTAGGTTAGGTAATATTCCTTTTTTCTTTAAGTTTAATTTATGTATGTGTGTTGTGAGCATTAAGTTTTGTCTTGAATGAAAAATAAATAGCGAATAAAAAATTAGATGGTGTACTTTATAGTCGATAGGACAGAACAAAGACATCTATTAAAGGAAATGTGGACGGGCGGATGATATAGTAGCTTCACCGAGTTTCCCAAAATATCCTACACCAAAATAACCGTCGCGGGCATAAGCTGTCACCAATTAGGGGTAATTAGTGCTGGAACGTTCTGGATATGGCGCGTTTCGTGTTTTGTGGCTTCCTTTGCTCCGTTCGATTTTTATTTTTCTAATAGCAAACGAACGAACAAACGAGCGGAAAGACGTCCACTTGCTTTGATCTGACAGTTTTCGAGATAACAACGTCCGTATCCACAGACGTTCTCGGCAACGCTACCTACTACGATAACAATGGAACGGAAAGGACTCGACAGGCTCGCTTATTTTCTCTCGTTCCCTTTATGAGGACCTCATGCATTCGACATCCAAGGAGCTTACGATATCGTTGTTCTTTTCAAAAGATGAAATTCAAATCGGAAATATACAGCTTTTCGACTTAAATAAAATTTGAATGTATTTCTCAAGATTTCCAATCAAATCCATCTTCTATAGGTACATGTTATCAAATAATGCACAGAAATGCTGACAAAAGAATATTCTCAGGCTAAGAATAATTTTCTTCGTGGTCATATAATTTTTGAATAAAGAATAATTATTTGTAATTTAGATTAATTGTATTCTCAAAAAATAATAAATATTCTTTAATTTTCTTGATTTATCTTAGGAAGTCAGATAAGTTAGGACAGAAGGAGTGGTAGGGATATAAAGCAGGGTCGAGTTTAGTCCAGACGAGAATAAAAAGAAGTCACTTCTATGCTCGCAAACGGTTAATTTAGAAATTCGAAAAAGGTTGTTAGAGGTGTATGTTTGGAGCGCGGCGCTGTACGGGTGCGAAACATGGACAGTGGGAGCGGCGGAAAAGAAAAGGTTAGAAGCGTTCAAAATGTGGTGTTACAGGCGTATGATGAGGATACCGTGGATAGAGAAGGTTAGAAATGAAGAGGTGTTGGAAAGAATAGGAGAACAGAAGACTCTATAGAAGTCAATAAGAAATAGGCGAGATAGGTTGATAGGACACCTTCTCAGGCATGAAGGTCTAGTCAGAGACATATTAGAGGCAGAAACGGAAGTTAGGAGGGGTAGAGATAGACCTAGATTAGATTACTGTTTGCAAATAGTCAAGGATATGAGTTGTTCTAGTTTTAGGGAAGTGCGAAGATTAGCTCAGGATAGCAAAGGGTGGGGGTGTGTGTCCTACCAGTCTTAAGATTGACGATCTTGATGAATTTTTAACATTTTATTTCGTATATTTCTATCTTTTGATCCTTAAGAGGTTTTTAAGGTTATTATTTGTTGTGAAAATTCAAGTGGAATTACATTCTTTTAAACTTTTTGCCATAATAAAAAAAAATGAGTTTTCAAACTCGTACCGGTACGAATTACGATTCTTAAGTGGTACGATTTGAACGTTTGGGCGAGCTTATACACATCGCATTATGATAAGTTTATTCGAACGTTTTATTAATGTTTTGTAGTAGAAATTATTTCCAAACTGTCTATTATTAGTATAGGTTGCCGAAGTTTTAAAAATATACTTCAAATACAGCTTCAACTAAAAAGCTTAATCCTTATACATTACAGTGCGTTTATAATGCTGTGAGCTTCTTACAGAAAAACACTTCTGTTTCTTACCAATAGATGGCGGCAGATGTTCTCGAATAAGAAAAATTGAAGAGGTACGATTTAGGAGCCAGTACGAAATAGACTACTTTCCCCTATATATAAGACCAAAATAGAGGATTTTTTGTGGCAAAAAAGGACAGATTTAGATTTGTCAGTATAATATTTGCAGTGGCGATTGTTTTTTCTCCATTTCGTAATTTCTTTAACTTCAGAATCACTGACATATACAATACAATTGCTAACAGAATGGAATTATGGCGTAACATTTAGTAAATTGTGTTTCTTATTATTAAAAACGTGCTGTTGAAAGTTTGACGATTATCTGAACGCGTTTCGAAATGTTCCCCGATCCTGTCAATTATCATTCTCCATAATTTTTCTTATTAGCATTTCCAGATGAGGTCGTTAGACACAGTTGCTGACGACAGTTGGAATGAAGCCCGTTCGGCGTTGGGGTCCGCTTCAAACTTTGCGAATTAAGAAAAATCGGTAATTAGTCCTTCCCTGGTTCTCTGTACGGAAGCACTTCAGGACCACTCCGCAGCTATTCAGTCGGGAAATGTTTTCTAACTCCCTTTAGTTGTTCTCTTTTTCGGACATTAGGACCCGCTTGTTTTCGAATCGGGACATAAAACACAGGCCGCGTTTGGTTTCAATTTCACAAATTTATTCCACATTGTACCCTGTGAAATTGAATCACTTATTTGCTCTGATACGGAGTGAAGGATTTAAAAGTAAATGAGCTGTTAAAAATTTCTGCAATCTTCGTCTGTTATAAACTCTCAAATCTTCGTTGTCGTATTGCTTTCGGTTTTATAGTTTAATAAATTCAGCCATGATACAGGAAACAGCATTGTCGGAGAGAAGTTTGACGGTAGATGTTTCTACATTTGGGTTTTTGAACTATTTAGCAGTTACGGATAATTTCAGCTTTTTTATTATTAATGTTAGTGATCAGCAAAGCAAGACTAATAGCAAGACTGTTCCAGTGTTGGTATTGGTTTTGGTCTTGCTTACTCGGTCTTGGTATTGGTTGTGCTTAAATATTACCAGTCTTGGTTTTGGTCTTGCTGTTGTGAAAACTCGAGAACTTGCCCTTCCTCCAATACATAAATTAACCATTCCTTCAACGCATTAATTGACCTTTTAGCAAACAAAATAGTACATGGTACTTGAGACATGTAATAAATATCGAAAAAAATTAGTTTGTCTTTATATTTCAACCGTGTGTTATCTAGACATAAAAACAAACTAGGCTTCCCTATACAAAAATTTTCAGTCTCTCTCCAGTCTCTCAGAGTCTTTAAGCGTCTTTGAGAGCGTCGCTCACAGTCTCTCACTTATTGCTTAGGTATTTTTATGGATCTTTTATGGATCTCTCACAGTCTATGTATGAGAGACTCGAACAACAAAATTGTTAATTCAGAGATTCGATTCTTTCGTTCAGAGATTCGAGTCTCTCGTTCAGAGACTGGATACGAAATGGAGGATCTCTCTATGAGCTACTCAAGTCTCTCGTTCAGAGTAGCTAAACAGTTTTTATGACAGTCTCTCTCAGCGACACCAGAGAGACTCGATGAGAGACGGAGACTCGAGTCTCGCTTTCAGAGACTCTTGAGAGACTAAACATTTTTATTTCGGGTAACTCCTAGGACATTATTATGGATCCTTTTTTTCAAACAGTGATAAAGTTTCTTTTTTTTATATTTAGTGTTAAAATCTAGTACAGAAAACTGAAAATTTTAAATACTAAAAATGTGTCCCAAAAAACAAAAAATACTAAAATTGCTTCAAATATAGTTTAATTCATAAATCCGCTGTAAGTTTCGTTTAGTTTTGTGTATTTCGTCTTAGTTGTAGTGTTGGTCAGTGTCAGTACTTATAAGACAAGAAAAGACTACGACTAATTTTGCTTATCAGTAATTAGGCTGCTGCAGTTTATTTATCTTAAATAATATGTTTAAATACCTTTTTGGAGTTTACTGCTTAAAAATCGTTTTATATATAGCGCACGGTATGAAAATTAGATGGGTAGTAAATTCAAACGTTAACAAAAAGTGAAAGGTCACATTTCCTCTGCGCAACATACTCGCGCATCTTAAAGAACTCTCCACTCCTCAGTCCCAAATACACATTTACACTCGCTCTCTTTCTTTCTCACTGTGACATTCAGTATACATGTAAAATATCGAACGTCAATTTGTGCAGTGTGAATGATTTAAAGTTTTATTTTTGCTATTTATATCTATTGTTATTTTTACTTACACATAAAGTGAAGTGAATAAAGTTAATAAAATATTGTAAGATATGGAAGAAATATATTCAAGTGATGATGAAAAAAAAAAATCCGATGAACACGTGGATGTGGTTATTAGGTAGGTGATATAATTTATGTNTGAATAAAGTATTGGCGAGTTAAGTTATGTTTATCGCAAAATTCTATCAGCCTGTCTCTCCTTTTATTTCTATTGCCTAATCCAAAAGAACCTGCTATTGCACCCACTTTACCTTCACCTATTGCTGCGTTGAAACTCCTGAAAATATTAGGTTTTCCTGTCCTTTCACTAAACTTAACACGTCTTCTATATCTGCATAAAGTGCTTCTACGTCTTCATCAGTGTAAGATGATGTAGGCATATAGACCTGTATTAATACCGTCCTTACGGGGTTTGAGTTTAATTTAACCATAACTATCCTATCGTTTTCTTGTAAATAACTTTCTACACTTTTCCCTACTTCCCTACGCATTACAATCCCTACCCCCGAATTACCTTCTACCGATCCTGTATGTATTACTCTAGTCCCCACTCCTGAAGTCTCCAGCTTCGGGCCAACGGACTTCACTACTACCTACTATAACTAATTCTAATCTATCCATCTCTACTTTTAAATTGTGTAATTTTCCTACTTACCTCATTGTCCTAACATTCCACGCTCTGACTCGTAAAGTATTGCACCTATCCCTATTGTACTTATTGATGACATCCCCCGAGATAGTCACCGCCCGGATATCCGAATGGGGGACTAGTTTACGTCCGGAGTGCTTTACCCCAGAGGACGCCATCATTTAATTTGTGTAGTACATTTTACTCGGAATCATAATGTGGTGGTTTCTCGTTGCCTTCCACATCGCAGTATTGTGCATCAGAATGCCATACCGATCCTCGTGATCTCTGCCACCCTGAGTACTGAAAGAGCTGCTGCCCTCTTTCAAGGACTTGTCTTAGCCTGGTTTCTCTTTAAGAACCCCTCCATTGTGGTTGAACCTATGGTCCGGCTCCCTAAATCATCGAAACTCGCAAGCCAATCCACCCACTCTAGTTTGTACAAGAGTTTCGTCAAGGTTCAAGTCCCGTCGGCTCGGTAATATATTTTATCAAATTAATATGAATGAATATATGAATTCATTTACTTCCTTTGCCTATTATATAAATTTTAAGATAATCGTAAACTCCAGTCACGCGTCGGTGTTGACACGCACAGTTTTTTTTTTGTTTGTTAGAAGAGCTTGATGAGTCCGCTTGACTCAAATCGATTAGAATGGTACATAGTTTAAGAGTTAGAATTTCAGTAGCTAGAGAATCTCACTCATACCATGAATTTGGTGGTGCGGTTTTATCTCTTTGTCAAGAATCAAATAATGTGAGTCCTCTGAATTCGAGTGCCCTCTCAGACTTCGCGCAAATTCAACAATAGGCCCTTTTAGAGATGTCAGATCTCGGGTTATTGGGCATATCTCTCGTCGTGTATATATGCAAAGGGGCGCCAGTTGAGAATTCCCGGAATTTTTAAATTACAAGAAAAATCGGCTTTCGTCAGACTGCTTGTTGCCTCGCTACCGACCTCTCGTCGCGTCGCCAAGAGCTAGAGAGACGCTGGTGATGCTTTCCGTGGTAGCTTTTCCGGAACGACATCGGAAAGAACGAACGAAAGCTGAGGCACATAATCGATGTTGCTATGTTGCTACTGAGATTTAAGCGAGCCGACGGACGACGATATTTACGACCGAAAATGAACAAAAACGGAATAAAAAAAGAACAACCGTGCTCTGACGACGCCTGCCGCGAGAATAAGCAACGGGCTTCGTTCGTAAAAACTTGATGGAAATGTTTTTAAGGGAGGATTTTCACCATAAAACGCCTACGAATTGACAAAACAAGAATGCGAAAGTTTTTTGCGATCCCATTTAATGAAACATTCTTGTAAGCGATGTCGCTATAAAACGAAATGGTTCACGACAGCAGAGATTACAGCCCGTTTTCGGGGAAGAAAAACGGCATCAAATACTGCAGTTTTGTCTGATGTTCACCTCTCTTATTCATTATTGTAGCTAAGGAGAATCCCTATAATTTATCATTGTTTTTTATACCTACAGTTAGTTACACGAATGTATAAGAATTATTGAGGTATCGATGTCGGTTTATTTGCTGGTAATTTTAGTTCTTGCGATTTCCATCATTATAATTTTCCAATTTTCTCGAATATGCACAGTCCGCTGATGGTTAGTCTTGAGTTCTTGAAGCTTGTTTTCAATGAGATCGGTGATAATTGCTGGCCAGTTTTGAAAGCTCCTATTGTAATGCTCTTTAATAGGTCGTTGTTCACTTAATTTGATTCCATAGAATTATGGAAACTTGACTTAATTAGGGTCTAAAGTTCAATGAGAATCTGTGTACTAACTATCTATTAATCAAAAACAGGTTGAAGTTAGAATGTTAGAACTATTAATGGTTTTCATTCAGAAGTTCGTCATGTGAGTTTTTAAGATAACCTAAGAGGAAACGCTTATTAGTTCTGGTGTGAATGGGATGCAAAAGATCGACATACGTCTAAACTAACTTCACATATGCGACCACTTTACAGTAGCATATCATGTATTATTTTTGTATTATTTGCAGGTCGTTTAGATCGTCATGATCATTATCGACCTTTCATTCATTAAGTGCAATCTTTTATTGTTGGAAATCAACGATGAGTTTAGGTTTATAGAAATATGTATTCGTATTGTCGAGGTCACTTTNTGTGCGTGTGGAGACGGAACGTTCGGACGCGTTTTCAAAGTTTTATCGATTGAATTTCTAAAGCTTTGGCTTACAACTTTTCCTTCACGAAAAGACCATCTTTGGATATTAAAACAGTAGGGTCTTTAGTATAGAAAAGCTGTTGAGAAGTTTAAATTTATTTACATGTCTTTTATACTTCCATCGAACTTTTATATCTTACCAAACACCTTATTTATCGACAGTTTTTTGTTCTTGTTCATAATAGAGTATTATATCACTTACAAACGTATTTTGATATCATTATATGAAGTATACTTCTTATGATTTTTCCTTAGAAAGTAACTATTTTTTACCGTATTATTATTTTTTTATAGTAAAACAAACCAGAGAAAGCAAAATTACGTAATTCTTCCCCATATGTCTTGTTAGTTGAAACACTGATCAAGAGACATTACGAATATTGACCAATTTCAAAGTAATATGTTCGGATATTAAGGGTACTTTTCTAAGCTGGTGAACTGCCCACAGGAGTAGGGGATAGATACGGAGGGTTCTTTTAAAATTACGCCATTGAGACAGTGCTCAAAAGTTAATAGAAATATTTATCTCGATATACTTGATTGAATTCTTCAAACAAAAGGTGTGGTAGAAGGGGTGAAGTAGACAAAAATTGTTGCAAACAAAAATCCTTCATAATATGAAGAATTAAGAGCAATGAACTTCATGGGTACTTGTGATTACGTATAAAATTTCCTATTGTTAAAACTTGTATTGCCCAAAATAATTGGAACCAATGAAGATATTTTTTGCCCTAATTCACATAACAGAACACTCTATATATGTATGAGGTCTGTTCAAAAGGTATCGCGAATTTTGTGTTTTTTCAAAAATTATTTATTTATTCATGAATATCTATTTTATCTCCTTTAAAGTTATCCCTGTCAGATATTATACACGTGCCAACGTTTTTTTCCTTAAAAAGAATATTTTTTTGTGATCTTGTTCAGCTCCTCCTTCGATGTTGTCTTTATCTCCTTAATCGTATTATAGGAATAACATAATTTACTTTTTTGTGGTTATGATCGTCGGAAATCAGGTTTTCTAGGGAATAGTACTTTTGGCACTGAAATTTTTTCCCAATAATACCTAATAACACTAATTTATTATTACTTAAATTTAATTACTTATAATTCTTGTCTGCTATCGATCCTTTTTTTAACTTAAGAGATGACGGTTATCGCTTTTGGTGGTAAGATGCATGCTACATAAAGAGTAGTGACGCGAATTGAATGCCAATTCCAGATCAATATTTGTATAAAATATTTCGTGTCACGGTGTGCGAACAAGATTTACCAAGGTCCTCCTCCATAAAATGTGTCCGACAAGGGTCCAAATTTGGAGGTTTCCAAGTAAATATTTTTTGTTGAATTATAATGAAGTACAAAGAATTTGTCATACGTTTTTACATGACAAAGGCAACACATTAAGGAGGTATATTTTTTGCTTTGCGTGTATTTCGAATTTGTTAGTTCTCATCAGCACACTGTAGGTAGATGTAGACCAAAATCGCAAGGGCCACGATCTTCGGTTGCGCAATGGTAAAACTTCGCTCGTCAATGTTTACAATTTACGGTTGTATACCGATGCACATGAAATGTACAATATAAATTTAATAAACTCCATAAGATTTTGAAATACCTGTAGGTTTGATTAATTATTTATCGACAATGCCGAAGTTACTCCGTTCATCTATAGATATTTTCGTACTGTATTTCGTAGTGCTTGATAATTAGTATAGTAGCAACAATAATAAAGACTCGCTGAATTACTATTTTAGATATTTATAATGTAAACACAATAGTAGTTCATGAATTGCTTCTTTGCAAGTTATTGAATTTTGAAGAAGTAATATACACTACTGAACTTCTAGTTTAATGTTCGGCAATGACGATTCGCAGTGTCATCATCATAAGGTCGTCAGTCCTAAGACTGGTTGGACACGCACCTTCAGTCCTTCCTATTCTGAGCTAATCTTCACATTTCCGTAAAACTAGAACACTCCATATCCTTAACTATTTGCGAACAATAATCTAATCTAGATCTACCTCCGCCCCTCGTAACTCCTGTTTCTTCTTCCAATATGTCTCTGACCAGACCTTCATGCCTGAGAAGGTGTCCTACCAACCTATCTCGCCTATTTTTTATGGACTTCCGTAGAGTCCTCTGTTCTCCTCTTCATTTCTAACCTTTTCTATCTACGGTATTTTCATCAATCGCCGGTAACACCACATTTCGAACGCTTTTAACCTTTTCTTTTCCGTCGCGCCCACCGTCCATGTTTCGCACCCGTACAGCGCCTCGCTTCAAACATACAACCTTTAGGAATCATGTTCGAATCAGCCACTTCTTCTAATCGCAAAGTGTAGTATTTTGAAAATTTTAGTTAATTTATAATACTAAAAATCAAGTGAGTACTTTGTAGATGTACGTTGATAAATTGGGGTAGAGCACATGGCCAACGTTTGTTGCTTTATTATACCGTATATAATAAATCAACTGCGATAAACATATAGGAAAAATAATAGCACCCCATACATATCTTTTATATTATTTCAGTGGGTCAAATCTGCATACAGATACGATGAAATATGTCCGATGTGATTAAGGACACAAAATGTGGGACCTGTGTCGATAAAAGTTACGCACGTCAAATTTATGAGAAGTCACATTTGCATGAAATTCGTGGCATACGGCGCTAGTCGTACCAAAGAAGAGGGTTTTTGAAAGGAGATATTGGCGAACGATAAATGGCAGTGATAGAAAGTTTCGAGGTCGTGAAGAAACTTCTTCAATGCCTATTTATTACGGATATTCTGAGGATCTTCTGGAAACATTAGCTTAAAGCAGTCGGTGTGCGTGTGGAGACGGAACGTTCGGACGCGTTTTCAAAGTTTTATCGATTGAATTTCTAAAGCTTTGGCTTACAACTTTTCCTTCACGAAAAGACCATCTTTGGATATTAAAACAGTAGGGTCTTTAGTATAGAAAAGCTGTTGAGAAGTTTAAATTTATTTACATGTCTTTTATACTTCCATCGAACTTTTATATCTTACCAAACACCTTATTTATCGACAGTTTTTTGTTCTTGTTCATAATAGAGTATTATATCACTTACAAACGTATTTTGATATCATTATATGAAGTATACTTCTTATGATTTTTCCTTAGAAAGTAACTATTTTTTACCGTATTATTATTTTTTTATAGTAAAACAAACCAGAGAAAGCAAAATTACGTAATTCTTCCCCATATGTCTTGTTAGTTGAAACACTGATCAAGAGACATTACGAATATTGACCAATTTCAAAGTAATATGTTCGGATATTAAGGGTACTTTTCTAAGCTGGTGAACTGCCCACAGGAGTAGGGGATAGATACGGAGGGTTCTTTTAAAATTACGCCATTGAGACAGTGCTCAAAAGTTAATAGAAATATTTATCTCGATATACTTGATTGAATTCTTCAAACAAAAGGTGTGGTAGAAGGGGTGAAGTAGACAAAAATTGTTGCAAACAAAAATCCTTCATAATATGAAGAATTAAGAGCAATGAACTTCATGGGTACTTGTGATTACGTATAAAATTTCCTATTGTTAAAACTTGTATTGCCCAAAATAATTGGAACCAATGAAGATATTTTTTGCCCTAATTCACATAACAGAGAGTACACTCTATATATGTATGAGGTCTGTTCAAAAGGTATCGCGAATTTTGTGTTTTTTCAAAAATTATTTATTTATACATGAATATCTATTTTATCTCCTTCAAAGTAATCCCCACCAGATATTATACACTTATGTCAACGTTTTTTTCAATCCCCGAAGCACTTCAGAACATAATTTTTTGTGATCTTGGTCATCTCCTCCTTCGATGCCGTCTTTATCTCCTCAGTCGTAGCGTAGCGTCGTCTTTCCATGGGCCTCTTCAGTTTCGGGAACAAGAAAAGTCACAGGGGACCAGATATGGGGAATACGGTGGCTGCGGCATTATTAGTGTGTTGTTTTTGGTCAAAAATTCGTGCACAAGCAACGATGTGTG
>NW_020438995.1:668475-675250 GCF_000699045.2 Agrilus planipennis | reverse complement strand
GTAATCCTAAAATGTAGCATCGTGCTACAGATGGCGTTTACTGCGCCATTTGTAGTATTTTCTAAAACGCACTGTTAAGACAGCAGGTAAAAGTTGGTCTGTGTTCTGTCGGAGCTGCCTGCGACGCGCTGATGAGATCCAAAAAGATCGAAATCGCGATCTGCGTCTGGCAGTTTCGACACAATACAGACCACTTCGAATTATTTTATTCTTTTCAATATTTGCATGAAGAATGAATTGAAATTGGGAACTAACGAGTGAAGTGGTGGAAGTAAAGGCGGAGGGTAGAAGGAACAGGAGGATGAGGTGAAGAAACGAGTACTAGAAAAGAAACCCACGTAACCTACTACTTTCTTATCCAATATTTGCACGGTAGGTATTGTAGGAATTTTGGCCTGTTGATATTTTGGCATTGTCTGTTGGGATTGTGACCATAGTGTACAGTGTCTGCAAGCGACAAGATTATGGGTGGATATTAAACATTAATCCCCTTTTTACCCCCTTTAATAGTGGTATTTTGAAGATTCGTTTTCTACTGGATGATGCTGTTGTATAAGGAACCTGTGCAAAATAGCAAGCTTTCTATCTTAGGGGGTGGGCTGTGCTTTGCTAGATATATCAAACTTTGAACCTTCTTTTCATCCCTTTAAGGGTTAAATCATGTACTTAAATTATCTAATTCGTTTTATGAATAGACAAAGAACAAAATGTGTTGGTCACATTCACTTTAAAAATTAGCTTGTAGCATACGCCCAATTCTCAATTATTACATTTATTTAATTTAGGATTTAGTTAATAAAATTATCTTCCCATCTCCTCATGTCTCTTCTTTTACTTCTTAAGCATCTTCGTGGATCCACCCTGTATATTATTTTATAGAAAAGTGTGGAAGTTTTGTTGACTTAGAATGCATATAATGCACTTGGTTAATTACATTGTTGGGGACAATTCTATTTGTAATCAAAAACTCGTTGCTTTTGCAGATTGTTGTTTTCAGCATTTCTCTCGTTAACAGTTTTAATTATGGATTTCCAATTAAGATTTATTCATAGCAATTCCGTATTCGACATTGGAATGTAAATTGGCCGTTTGTAGCGGATAGATTGGCTTTATTTCCGGCTGTCGATGCGACAGTAATCATTTCCGGTGGCGCAAGCGGCCAGTGGGATGATGGACCGATCGACTTTCAGAAATTGCACAGGGTTCGCTCTAAAAATACCCCTTTCGCCATGATGAATTAGGTCGTTGCGAATGACATGCCTCAGAAATCATCCTGGACTTCGATTATAGACGTTTAAGTTCGAATTTCGTACATCTTCAACTTATTTCTTTGACGAGATAGAAATGCGAAAAGGAAATTATGTAATTACCGAGTTGGGCGAAAATAGTAATTAGGTTTCTGTTAAAATACTTTAATAAACGTTGCTTTCCGTATAAATGTTATGAAATACTGAAACGAATTTGTGAAACGTGAACGAAGAAAAAGTTTAGAGGTAATTGGAAAATTGTTAGATCTCAAATTTTGTACAAGTCATCTAATTCGGTGAGAAAACTAACGTTTCCTTGAAATATGTATTGTCATTTAATGTATTCCGATCTAATGTTCATTTACGTTGAAATGACAATATTATACTAATCAATCGGTAAAAACCCTTTTTATTGACATCAGTAAAATAAAGAAGACTCTAACGAATATATTAAAGTTTAAATGTCTTGTTCTTAAAAAGCAACGTTTAATACGTAAAAAAATTATATACGTGTAAGGGAGTAGAGGGCGGTCTAAAAAAAATGTGACATTCGTAGTTTATCAATTTTACTTTTTGTCCCAGATTCGAATTATCTATTTAAAAATATGAATAGTATGCAATTTTATTTTTAAACTATTAGCTAACGATAACAGCTTTACTGGATTTACATTCTTATTTTTTCTAAAGGGGTGTCAGGCGCACACCAGACTGGAAAAATCCCGAACAGTATAGGAGAAATACATATATAAAAATGCCCCAATATAATGCCAGAATTCTACATCACCAGTCAAATGTATTGGTTCTCTAACATACCTTAACGCTCTCGGTTCTTCCGGCCCAGTTTACTCGAGAACATTCTAGTTGATGGCAATGCTAGAAACATCCGGAAACCCTCTCTATATTTACATTCTTACTTATTGTAAACTGATGTTTGATGAACAAAAGCCGACCCTCAAAACCACACACCCACAAAATTTAAAGAAATTACAGGCATTATAGAAGATTCCAAAAATTTATTGGAACACCTTGGTTCTCAGTTCTCATCCACGTACTAAACTGATGCTGTTCCAATTTGGGTCTAAAGGCCGTCGTCAGTTGGAGTTGCTTCCTAACGTTTCGTTAGCAGCGGGGCGAACTTCTTCCTTGTATAGAAATCCTTCCATCTCCGATGCTGGATGTGGATAGTCCACTCATGCTAGCGAAACGAACGTCTGCCTTTAGACCCTTATCATTAACATCATTTCACCAATTGACTTCAAAAGCCTTTACTAATTTGTCGCCGAAAGGTCGAAGCAATATTGTTGAAGCTTTTTTCTAAGATATAGTTATGAAAAACAAACATGTTTCTTTGTTTTGGTATTAGAAATTAAACTATTTATTTTTTTAAGAATTATCTTATTGATTTTATTGTGCGCTAATATTGTCAAAATCTCTAAGATTTTCACTGTATAAATTGGTTTATTTTATAAATATTTGTTCAGTTACTAATTTTACTAGAAATTTGATTTGTTTGTGTTTATTCATCAGTTCATATTATACATTACGCTAATCAAGGAATTCCTTTGAA
The DNA here is from genome assembly GCF_000699045.2 of Agrilus planipennis. Taxonomy (NCBI): domain Eukaryota; kingdom Metazoa; phylum Arthropoda; class Insecta; order Coleoptera; family Buprestidae; genus Agrilus; species Agrilus planipennis. Next base: position 672,436 of record NW_020438995.1, on the reverse strand, counting down.
GTAAAATATTTCTAACTAAACTTCAGTAACGTTAATATTTTCCGGAGGGTGTTTTTTCTTGAAGCCTCTCGAGTGGATTGTCACAGAGGTCTTCAACAGGCGCGTTTTCACAGGATATACGACTTCAGTCCTAGTAATTTAAAAGTTAAATGTCTTCACGAGTGGTAAAACTGTTTCAGTGACTATTATGAAACTAGGACAAGCATCCTCGAGTATTTGTTACATGAGTTGAGGACTTTAATTGTCCTAGCACATGCCATCAGCAGCGGTCGTAAGTGTCATCTCGAGAAAGAATCCAAGAGCGAAAAATCTTATTAAATGTACCGGGGTTCTTTGTTTCCAACGAGCGAATGAAAATCATCGCAACTACGAGAAAGAGGGAAAACGGTGACCCATTTTTATCTTATCATTGGAGTAAGTGAGGCAATATTTTTTTGTTTGTAATAAGTTTTGCTGATTTAAAAGATTGAATTTTAGTCTCCTTTGTCAAGTCAAAATTAAAATTACCTATTAAAAAACAACAATATCCAAGAAGTAATAGAAATAAGTGCCGAGCTTTGGAGGGTGTAAACTAAATGCAAAATACAATCGCACGCTTAGTTCAACAGCGTTAAGTGCAGATTTTTTCTTAAAAAAATCAATAATTTATAATCCCAAGCCGGTCCTGCGCGTGAATTGACATATAGGTGTCTACCGAATAGCGATAACTCTGCAGCTACATGGATGGAGAACGTAAACATTACCGAATATCGAACATCTACGATAAACATAAACAATTTAGTATTACACATAACATCTAGACTGAATAAATTAAATAAATTCATTACAAGTTGCACTATGTAAATCAGAGCCGGGCAAACTTTAACTTCGCAGAAGCCGCTACATGAGGTTAGTTTGAGTCACTCCATACCCTTCAATGAGTACGAGAGAGTAAGCAGTAATGAATAATTTTGTTTTGTCTTTTTCTTCTCCCTTCCACTCCCTTATCAATCCCCTTATCCCGTAGACGAGCGAAGCCACTCTCGCAACTTAAATAATAATTTTCGTTACTACGTTCGCAAAACTATTGGGTTTGGCTATGGAAGAGGGGACTCGCCTACGAAATGGAAGGGATAAGAAAAGGAAAGAATCATCTCACTCGCACTCGCAGGATCAATGAGGAGCTACTTGGTTAACCTTGAGGAGCACTCGGGATGCAAAAGATCCGAGTTTGCCCGGCTCTGATGTAAATGTAGGAACACAAAAGAAATAAAAAAAATATTTATCGGAAACAGTTCTTGAAATCGAAAGGATGTGCGCATGCGATTTTGCGTCACACCAATAGTGAAGCAAATTTATCTGTAAACAACCTTAATATTTGAAACCACCGACACAAATCTGCTCGCGGCTGAAAGCAAGGGCTCTGCAAATGATAAGGATGCAGCAACTGTTAGTAGTAATCACAAGCTGAATACTAGGACCGAAATTGAAAATACCTATACTTTCAATTACGTTTCTCTCGAAAGCGATGAACTTTCGGACATACAAAGATTTATTCAGTTTTCATTTTTTAGTGTTCTATCACCTTCTGCAGGTTCAGCACTTATTTCTGTTACACTCTGTATAATTCTATATGTAGTTGATGATAAAAAGGAAAAATTAACACTATTGAATTGATTTTGCTTAATGGTTATTGTTTCTTCTTAATAAATTGTGAAGCAAGAATGGAATTTTGAATTCGATTTGCATTTTTAGAAATGGGTTATTTGGGNTGTGTTTTTTCAAAAATTATTTATTTATTCATGAATATCTATTTTATCTCCTTTAAAGTTATCCCTGTCAGATATTATACACGTGCCAACGTTTTTTTCCTTAAAAAGAATATTTTTTTGTGATCTTGTTCAGCTCCTCCTTCGATGTTGTCTTTATCTCCTTAATCGTAGCGCCCCTTCAGTTTCGGAAACAAGAAAAAGTCACAGGGGGGCTGATCTGGGGAATATGGTGACTGAGGCATTATTAGTGATGTTTGAGCAGGGACGTTATCATGGTGCAAAAGCCAATTTTTGTTCTTCCACAAATCCGGGCGTTTCTGGCGGATTGCTTCGCGCAAATTGCCCATAACATGCAGGTAATATTCCTTATTTACTGTTCTACCCTGTGACAAAAATTCATGATGCACCGTGCCCTGCAATAGTAGAAAACTGTGGTCAAAATTGAGCAAAACTTACACGTACCTACTGGACGTGTTTGAATGTCACTCGCAACTTTTCAGCTAGGTATCGTTTTTTAACTTTTACGAAGTATTTTCGATCATGCTAATTTGTTATTTCCTTTTTGTTTTTATTTAATGTAAATTTTGAAAAAAAAGTGCGCCGTGAAGACGATTTTTAAAGTGCATTCCGTTTTCAGATGTAATTATGTAAATTCTCGGTTCTTTTCTTTTTATTAAACGAACCGCGTCGGCATCATCTTCAACCAGTGTATTCATCGTTGTCGCAGTCTTCGTCGTTGCATTACGTCCATTAATAATCATCACAAGTGCAGCCAACGGTGAGCGTATCACCGCGTCGTCCTACACGTGTTCTATCATGCTCGACACATGCTTTTCCCGTCTCATTTTTCCTGGCTGCGTCTCACGCCACTGGCGTGGCACTAACTGTCTGCCTCGTCGTTGAACATGTTGTTTGTTTGCAATTATTTCGTGTGTTAATGTTCGTCTTTAGGGCCACCGAGAAATATTCGCGTTCCGCCATTTAACGGAAGATTATCTTTAAGGATCGCGATATCGAAAGAGATTGCAACTTTGTTGCAAAATTGATTCAGCGGAATGAATAAGTAAAACTGGAATCGTTGAAAACAAACGTGTGCAGTCCACCTAACTGGCTTCGAAAACGCTTATATCTTCAAATAATTGTATCATATTTTAAAATAATTATTAACTGAATATTGCGCTATTTTTTGGAATGTGAGACTCAAGAATTTACAGAGGAAAATACGTGTAAAAAAGTTAGCAACTCAAGTTGTTTGATTCGGAAAATCTTTGAAGTTATAATTTACAGCTAATTAGTTGTGAAACAAAGAAATTTGTCATTTCTTATGTTTAAAAAATATTGTATGTTTTGCTAACTTGATAAAAAGTTAGCGAAACATCTAACCTATTAAAAAATAACTTTTGACAACAATTAGCCTGATAGAAATTTGCTGTGACACAATGGCAATGCGTGAAACCGCCCGCTCCGGGGGGTGTTTTCGTGCAAATCCCCAAAAAGTCACTTCTTTTGCGAATAGATTGCGAAATTTCATTGCGGAAAATTCGCCAAATCTACAACTAATTCACTCGGGGTGAACGGTTAGTTTTTACGAGTAATTCGCCCGCGATAAATAAAGCCTTAGCCCATTCCAAGGGTGTTTTGCTGAGAATCCCTAAAATATCACTTTTCTTACCAACAGATTGCTAAAAATTTCCGAAGTCCACAATTAATTCGCTCGGGGCAAACGGCAAATTTTCACGAGAAATTCCCGCGCGTTAAATAGTCTTATCTCCTTCCAGGGGTTTTTTATTGCGAATTTCCCAAAAATCATTTTAACGACAAATTATCATTCGAATGACTTTTCGATTAGACCAAGTTGACTTTCGATCATTTTGGATCTCATCAGCGCGCCGCAGGCAGCTCAAACAGAACCCAGACCAACTTTTACCTGCTGTCTTAACAGTGCATTTTAGAAATCCGTGATCCGCATCTGACAGTTTCGACAGAATACAGACCATTTCGAATTATTTTATTCGATTAAGCTAACGTGTCTATCACGTTGAGGTTGGCTACGCCGGAATTCGTTTTCAGCAAGTAGATGTCCACACAAGTGGACCTTGTTGGAGCATACGTAATCCTAAAATGTAGCATCGTGCTACAGATGGCGTTTACTGCGCCATTTGTAGTATTTTCTAAAACGCACTGTTAAGACAGCAGGTAAAAGTTGGTCT
>NW_020438995.1:664498-666953 GCF_000699045.2 Agrilus planipennis | reverse complement strand
CGCAACTTAAATAATACCTACGAAAATTTTCGTTACTACGTTCGTCAAACTATTGGGTTTGGCTATGGAAGAGGGGACTCACCTACGAAATGGAAGGGATAAGAAAAGGAAAGAATCATCTCACTCGCACTCGCAGGATCAATGAGGAGCTACTTGGTTAACCTTGAGGAGCACTCGGGATGCAAAAGATCCGAGTTTGCCCGGCTCTGATGTAAATGTAGGAACACAAAAGAAATAAAAAAAATATTTATCGGAAACAGTTCTTGAAATCGAAAGGATGTGCGCATGCGATTTTGCGTCACACCAATAGTGAAGCAAATTTATCTGTAAACAACCTTAATATTTGAAACCACCGACACAAATCTGCTCGCGGCTGAAAGCAAGGGCTCTGCAAATGATAAGGATGCAGCAACTGTTAGTAGTAATCACAAGCTGAATACTAGGACCGAAATTGAAAATACCTATACTTTCAATTACGTTTCTCTCGAAAGCGATGAACTTTCGGACATACAAAGATTTATTCAGTTTTCATTTTTTAGTGTTCTATCACCTTCTGCAGGTTCAGCACTTATTTCTGTTACACTCTGTATAATTCTATATGTAGTTGATGATAAAAAGGAAAAATTAACACTATTGAATTGATTTTGCTTAATGGTTATTGTTTCTTCTTAATAAATTGTGAAGCAAGAATGGAATTTTGAATTCGATTTGCATTTTTAGAAATGGGTTATTTGGGTAATTAATAAAACAACATATTTTATTTCGCGGATGTGTTTAGAAATGTATCTAATAAACCGGTCGCTTATGAAGTAATCGTCTTAAATAACTGTGACCTCTAGAGTAGTCTATAATAAATAATAAGGTGCATGGTAAATGCGTTCGCATCAGTAATACATGATTGGCTTCAATTTACAGAATGTCACAACTCAAAAACCCCGCAGATATAAGTGAAGGTCCTTGATGGTAATTAGTATGACCTATATTAGATGTATAAATGTAGGTGTACAACAATGTTGTAGAAAGAAAAGAGTTTTTGCATTCATGTCATTTTAGTTAGGTATTTTCTTCCAGATTACTTTGGCTTAAAATAATATTGCAGATGTATCTATACATATGTGATTTTGAATTAACGAATACTTGAAATAAAACGAATACTTTTGCGCTTGCGCTATCACTAATAGAGCTAATGCAAGGGTGATTCCCCCAAATGAATATTGTAAGGAACGTTTGTGTGCGATCGGGCGCACGTGTGCGTGAACGGCTTATCGATTTGCCGACTAGCCGCGGGGGCTTTTCTTCATGTGCGCTGTATTTGTAAATGTGTGTATCGTACCTGAGTTCTGGGAAACCAGTTAAACAGTTCAAAGAAAAAATAAACTATCCGGATGTTGCCAGAAGGTTCAAGAAAGTAAATAAAGGAAGAGACCATCGCCGAGAAGAGTAGAAATAAATTGACCGTTGCAGAAGTGAATCGAGAAATAAATTGAAAGTGATAGCAGTGAAATAAATAGCGCAGTGAATAGTGATATATCAACAGTAGTGTAAATAAATAGAATAATTCATAACCTAAGTTTAGCAATAATGTAATAGTGTTTTTAAGTTCTTTAATAATTACTGTAAATAAATAGTTTTTGTCGTTATCAGTCTTAGAAGTTAATTCTGTTAAACCCACCAACATTACAGTACGAACACGCAAACAAGAACATGAACGTCACCACAAACTTGGAATGCCTGACAAATCCGCGGTGACAGAATATGTCATTTTTGAGTGGAAGATGCATTTGGAGTAAAACATAATATTTTCGGTATACCATTAAAAAAAAATTGTCGTTTTTTCTTGGTCCAGTCTAATATATGTGCAGTGCGCCCTTATCTGTAGCATATTTATCTGTACCTATGAAATATCAAGGAGAAACGAACATGTATTTAATAATAATAAAAGCGGGCTGATTAAATCAACTACTTAGATGCTGATAAGAAACTGTTTTAATATTCCTTATTTCCTCATGGATTTCAAAGAAAACAGAGGTAAAAGAACGTAAAAAGTTGCTGGAGGCAAAGTAATATTCGTTTGTAATTTAAAAATGTAATTAGCTTTGTCTACAAAAAATTATTCTTTCAAGAGAATATTTCAACGTGTACAAAGTGATTTGGCAACCCTGTTCGAATGACGTTATCATGGAAAGTATAATCCTTATATACTTCACTTACTTTCTCTAGCGATGTGCCCCTTCGAATGTCTTGGATGCGCGTTGGCAAAATTGTAGGTAGGGAGAAAAAAGCTCATTATACTCTCGACTCTTGTTCATTAAACATACTTATTCATAAAGGTAAAAGTTGGTCTGTGTTCTGTCGGAGCTGTCTGCGACGCGCTGATAAGATCCAAAAAGATCGAAATCGCGATCCGCGTCTGGCAGTTTCGACAGAATACAGACCACTTCGAATTATTTTATTC
>NW_020438995.1:646468-663330 GCF_000699045.2 Agrilus planipennis | reverse complement strand
CACTAATTATTAAAGAACTTAAAAACACTATTAAATAAATAGAATAATTCATAACCTAAGTTTAGTAATAATTTAATAGTGTTTTTAAGTTCTTTAATAATTAATGTAAATAAATATTTTTTGTCGTTATCAGTCTTAGAAGTTAATTTCGTTAAACCCTCGAACATTACAATATTTTTTTCTATTGTAATAGATTATAATTTGTACTAATTGTGGTTGCCAATCCTACGGACAAAACTACAGGACTGTCGTTACGTTTGACATTGTTAATGTTGTTGTGTTTGGTAGATTTAGTGTTTTTGATCTTTTTTAAGCCTTCATTTTAAACATTCAATTAATTATCTTACTAAATATCGTGAACCAGTGTCAATTAGTGGGACGTTACTTATATTAATGACGTCATGATTACGGGAACCGTAACGTCACGCTTTAAAATTTTTAATTATTATGTGTGAATACTTATAATTTGTAATTAGGTACAATATACTCCTGCAGAACATTTTTACGTATTACCTTGTCTCAAATGCAGGTGTACATTACTGTTGCAATTTAATATACCGCTGGTTTCACGTAATTAATATCTTTTTTATAACTTCACATATGTATGTATTCTTACATTTTGTTTTTGCTTTAGTAGTATAATCATTGTAGTATAGTCGGCATTTGATGGAGTAATTTTGTGGTATTGTGTCGTTTTTGGACATTTTATGTAAGAAAAGGCGTAATTTAATACTAAAATAGTTCATTTTTAGCGTTTAAATAGCATAAATGCGAACAAATTTAATGAAAAATATTGCTGTAGAAAATTTAATCATTTTAACATTCTAAAATCAGAACATAGAAAATTTTAACATTATCAGCAAGTTTTATAGTATATGTTAACGAATATTGATTGCTTTACAGTCTTTGTTACATTGGGTTGCCTTATTTGACTTACTTATTTTCATCTTTTCATCTATCTTGAGCTCAGTCATATCTGGATAGGTAACTTACTATTCTAGTAGTATTTCTTGTTTTTGTTTTTAATACTTTCTTTTTAAAACAAAACTTACCCTGTCGATACTCCCTTTACCTTTTACAAGAATATCAAAGTATCACAAGTGTAGACTTTTATTGACATAATTTCCATCGATTTGAAGAGAAGATTAACTTTACATGTTAGAAATCCTTGTTTATCGTTTATTTCCAACAAAAATGACATACTCGACGTCCTATCCTAAAACCGAACGACATTCTCCTGGAAATTACTGTTTAATTCAAAAATAATTTGGACACATTAAGGGCTAATTTGATACTTTCTTTTTTTCAATTCCTATATCGTTCTTTTTGCGTTTAACTGTTTCGATTTTTACATATTTTTTCCTATTTGATTAACATTTAATACTTAGTAGAACTTACTTTAGAATTATGACAATTATCAACATTCTCATTATCATTATGGAGTCGACAGTCCTGAGTGGTTGGACACACACTACAACTTTTTCATATTCTGTGCTAATCTTCGCATTTTCGTTAAATTAGAGCATCCCACATCCTTAACTATTTGTGAACAGTAATCTTATCTAGGTCTACCTCTATCCTTCCTAACGACCGTTACTCCTTTTAATTCCTGTTTCTGCTTCTAATACATCTCTAACTCACCCTTCATGCTTGAGAACGTGTCCCACCAACCTATCTTATTTCTTATTGACTTCCATAGCGCCCTCTGTTCTCCTACCCGTTCTAATGTCTCCTCATTTTTATCCCTATATATTTACGGTATCCTCATCGTTCGCCCTTAACGCTTCATTTCGAATGTTTCTATCCTTTTCCTTTAAAGAAAGAATGAAAAGAAAAGAAAAAAAGTTCAATTAGCAGGTCGAAAGATACCAATGTAGAGTTTTTGAATGAAACATTTGTGTTTTGTGTGTTTAATTGTATTTAATTAATCAGTAGGTGTCAACCAAAGTCATTAATTTTTTTCTTTTATTCTTACAATTGACGTGAGTTGACAAACATAGAGATAAAGGTAAAACTTTAAGGTAATTGTAATAAAGTGGCTCAAAGTCACGGAAGGCACTGCACTCTTGATAATTCGCGGTAGTCGGCACAAATTTTTTTATTAATTTAATAAACTCGTGTTGAACCATTTATTGTAATTTATGTATATATTTACTCTATTTACCAAACTTTTTTTCGTACAGCTTGCTCTCAAGAAAGGTACTAACTCGAAAAGTGTTACCCTTTTAAAGTAACAGTTATAGTATTTGATGTTTACGAAACATTTATACAGTTACTTTACTTATGTCTTTTGTTACAGATTGAGCGCCGTCCAAAACATTCCCACCAGTATCAGTGACGTCTCTTTTTCTTCATCTATAAAAACAGCCAGACCACGACGACTGACTTATATCGTCCGCACAATTATTGTCAACCAGTAAATAGCACGTACGTGTACCGTACGTGCGTGTTAAGTCCGCTGTGTGATTGTGTGTATTGCGTACGAAATAAAAGTGACTGGCTCAGTCGAGCCGCCCACCAACCCGCCCCACTCGCATAAGCCGGCAAGCAAGCAGTTTGTCTTACCGCAACCGTCTTCTCTTCCATCAATGAGTCGTGCGACGACCTTCTAATTGTAAGACACAGTTCTAAGACTGTTATGGGGTCATTGGCCATGCACTTCGTCGATGGGAAGAGGTGCCCTGGACGCAGCGATTGTGCGATCGTAAGTAGGAGTCAAGCTCGAATGATCGGTAAGGAAAACGTGGTCCTCCAGGACTATCGACGCGCTACGAACGGAGTGTGGAAACTACTTCCGATTAGTGAAGAATGACTTAAGTGCTAGTTCGTGACAAACAAATCGGTTTTCGTAAAGTGAACGTTTCGATGGACGGATTCTTCATGTGTTAACATTTAAACCTTGATGGTACATTGGTAGTATTGAGCTTGAAAAATATTTCGTAATTATGGTGCTACATGGTGTTTCTTTGGATGGTTCATGAAATTTTATATTTTCTCGAATATTAAGGAATACAATGGAAATAACGTAAACGGTATATTTGAGAATAGAGTTTCGAGCTTATCTAATTTTTGTTTAGAGTGATAGGGGGATTAGGTTGTGAGATTTTTAAGTGCCACATCTACGGTTGCTTCCTGATAATAAAGGGTGTTTGTTGAAGTTTGAGGAATTTTATGATCTGTTAAATTCTCTATTGCAATTTAGTTTACTGTTAAAAAAGGAAAAGTGATTGTAACAGAATGGTACTCGACTAAAGCTTTATGGTTTCTAAATCGTCTGTCTGAGGATAATTAACTCCTTCCACCGACCTTGACATGAACAGGCTTCATTGCTTCGGAAATATAGAAACATGCATTTGTTCTGATCTATATCAGCGAATACTTATTTTGAAATTGAAGATAATTCTTCTATTCTCCAATTCTTCGTGCTATTGAGGTTATTGCTTGTTTGCGTTCATGCGTTCTTCGGATAATCGCTGTTCTTCCGACTCGTCCTTGAGCATGGAGAGTGAAAGTGGAACGAAACCGCGTCGTCTAAGTCAAATATTCGATCCGCTAACGCGGCTTCATGAACTTACTCGCGAAACGCGTTCAACCCCGTCCAGCCCGCGTCTATTACCTCGAAGGAAGGGTAGCGAACAACCGAAGCAACAAGGACCCATCGTGCAACCCTTTGCTGCTTACGAAATGTTGGACGGGAGTTCGGGATTGCACCGTCATCACTATGAGCCCAACCAGGAGCCCATTAACTGGCAAGAGAGATGCCTGGAACTTCAACTCGAACTCCATAGAAGTCGGACTCAAGCTACCAGGACACGGGATATGCTTCGGGAAAAGGTAAGATTGTTTTTATGTTTTTTGAAATGATAGTTTGCTGATAAGATTGTCAAGGAAGCGGAAGAATTACAAACAAAATTTGATTATATTGAAATGGCACTTACTTTTGTGCCGTGAGTTCGTCTGTCTTTCTGTCTGCTACAACCGAATAATCCCTTGATGCAGGTAATTGTCGTGGTACCTAATAACATTCTTTCCGAAACTTCTAAAACTAAAATTATGAAAAACGGGAGGGTTTTGCAGAATCTTAGTAAAGGATGAGATGGTACCACGTATTAGGCATCGATTCTTTTAGGAAGCTCGTCCATTTCCACGAAAATCGCAAAATACTTTCATGAAACCGATTGCATGAAACTGGTTGCCTGTTTCTGCAACCCCTTTGGAGAAATAGCTCTTCAGCGATGTAAAAAGAGAGTTAATTTATAATTATTGTTTACGGGATTGTGTATCATAACTTAATATTGCAACAAAGGAATTGATTGATGTATTCATACGATGAAAACGTGGTGGTAGGTGCGCTTTATGTTTACAACACTGAAGAAAATTAAAATTTTTTTGGATTCATAATTATTATTATGGAAAAAAAAAACAAAAAGAGGCTTTCTGTTACAGCAGAGGTTTTGGAAGTCTCTTTAAAATTAATTCCTAATTATTTAAATTAAAAGTAAGGGTAGTTTTCTATTTTTACTATTGAAATAATATTTATGTAATCGTCATCAAAGGAATTTTAGAGTAGTAATAATATAAGAAACGAGGCAGGGGTTATTTTGATAGAAAATGAGGAAAAGGCAGATAGGTGGAAATAATATTTAGAGCACCTATACACAGGCCATGAGTTGGGAGATATATTAGAGAAAGAAGTTAGTGTGCAGATAGGGGAGCTAGCTTATCCATAATGAGAGAAGAGTTCGATGTAGCATTAATAAACTTAAATAAAGAATAATAAAGCGCCAGGTATAGATGGTATGCAAGGGAAGAAAAAGGGAAAGAGCGAATATAAAGATAGGAGATGAAAAATTAGAAGAAGTAATTTTAGGTATGTAAGAAGTTAGATAAGTCAGGACGGAAGAAGTAGTAAGGATATAAAGCAGAGGATAGCGCAGGGTCGAGCCGCCTTCAATAAAAAATAGTCACATTTATGCTCGCGAACGATTAATTTAGAAATTCGAAGAAGATTGTTAAAGGTGTATGTTTGGAACGCGGCGCTGTACGGGTGCGAAACATGGATGGTGGGCGCGGCGGACAAGAAAAGGTTAGAAGCGTTCGAAATGTGGTGTTACAGACGAATGATGAGGATACCGTTGATAGAGAAGGTTAGAAATGAAGATGCATTAGAAAGAATAGGAGAACAGATGACTATGGAAATCAACAACAAATAGGCGAGATAGGTTGGTAGGACCTTCTCAGGCATGAAGGTCTAGTCAGAGACATATTAGAGGTAGAAACGGGTGCTAGGAGGGGTAGAGGTAGACCTAGGTTAGATTACTGTTCGCAAATAGTTAAGGATGTGGGTTGTTCTAGTTTTAGGGAAATGCGAAGATTAGTTCAGGATATGAAGGAATGGTGATGCGTGTCCAATCAGTATCAATCAGGATTGATGACCTTATGATGATGATGAATTGTTATCAAGTCATCACCAAGAAAAGCTCACCGGATTTTTTTATTATCAAAACTTTTGGTTTTTTTTACTGTCAGAAATACCTCGGTCGATGAAACTTGTAGGAATTCGATTCACCTATTATTGCAAATGATCGAAACTTTAACGGTTCGGTTGTTTATTTCCATTTGGAAGCGAGAGGTAATCAGAACGTCAGTCGTTCGTTTCGCTTAGAACATTTACAAATTCGAAATAATCGTGAGTTTCGGGTCCACTGGCCTGGGCAATCGGTTCCTAATTTTAACCGGCCTTTCCGCTACATTGCTGCAACGATAGGGAGGATTAGGCTTGTTTCGAAATACCGTAAAACTCGCGTTAATTAAGTAAGCCGCTGCGTGCGTACATGGCGCCGACTTCCAAAACACCATTACCAACGGAAGTGTCCATCACGCCCACTGATACAAGTAACTTCTATTGTTTTTATTACGAAATTGCATATCCCGTATTTAAATGGCACAAAGAGAAAGTTATTTTAAAATTGGACACTTCCTTTTTTATTTTTTAACTGAAGTCGTAACAAGTACTGGAGGTCTCCATCATATACATATGTTTGTAACAGTGAATATTAAGGTAATTACGTTTAAAACAATTTAAAAATTAAGTATTCATGATTCTGTTGGGAGAACTGAAGGAGCAATCAGTTTGAATGCTTAAAGCAGGGGTGAGTAACCCAAACGATCTTGCGAGCCACTTTGGAAATAAATCGAATAACTTTATAGACTTTTTTTGTATTCTTGTCTGTAAACTCAATAACAAAACAAAGAATATTGTTTTAAAATAAAAGTTAATTTTGTATAACAATTTCGATAGTTAACTTTTGAATATACAGATGTATTATTTAATACATTGGTTTTTACTACTTTGGCTATAAAGTAACTATATTTCGTAACAAAAAATGTTTAAGAGGGTCGCATGCAACTCGCTGCTCGCTGGTCGACCATCCCTGGGCTAAATCTTTTGTCCAATTTATATGTGATTCAGTTCAATTCTTGGAGTAAATGAATAAAATTTCTATTTCCATGAGGTACAAAATTTGATACCTATTTAATTATACGTAACTACGTTGGTCATAGTGTTAAGATCACAAATTGACATACATTTATACTTTTATATTCTCTCCAATTTCCTGTGTCTGTTATCTCGTATATACAGAAACCATTATTATTTGCTACAGTACATATCTTTTTTTTTATATTCTTGGTTGTAACTCGCAGGATTTACGATTAGATTAGGTATCTTCTAAAAAGAATTGTTCACTATTTCAGCACGATGAACTGTAGGAAATAGCTTTCTCTAAAGATTGCAAATAAGATTGATGACCTTTGAAATTTTAACATCATTTATTTTTCTAAAACTGAACGCGTCTTGAATAAGAAAAATGAGTGGTGTATAATACGGCTAATGAGTTTGACTTGCTTTTTTAAAGGTACGGTTACCATAGATTGCAAAAAAACTCTACTTTTATAGTATAGATAACAAAATAGACAATTTCGATTCCAAATTCTTAAATTGGTTAATAAACTGTTTAAAGTTTATAATTAGACTTGTTTTAAATTGCTCTAAAGCGAGCCTGTCCAACCTTATTAACAGTTGGGCGAAGTTGACACTTTAAAAATCATCGGCGGGCTACTCATTATTTATTGATTCATTGACAGCCTAAGCTTGTGCAACAAAATAATCAACATTTTGAAATTTAATGTGGTTTATTAAAATAAATAGCATCTTCTATCAAACAAAGAACCAAATCTTATGTTATAAAAATCTAAAGCCAAGTTATTGGTATAGTCAATGCGATTTCTGACATAGTTTTTGTTTTAATATTTTTCTTATGCTAGAGGATACGTAAGATGTTGACACCAAGAACAAGTCAATGCACGGTGTTTATTATTTGCAAAATTAAGATTTGAAAAACTTTTCAAAACAACTTAAAACTTGAAAGGCCTAGTTAGGTATTGCAGGAAATCCTTCTTTTGACAATAATTTATAGAAATCATCTCAAAATTCTTCTGAAGAAGTTTGAGACTTACGTAAAAAGGTTTTTTAGTGTAGAATAATTGTGCAGTTCACCGAGTTCCAACTGGATATTGGCATGATAACTGATTACTTCAGTCAAGCTTATTATGAAAGGATTAACGAAAATTTGTAGATATTGTTTTGTACTATCAAGAAATAACTGTAATAAGCATCTAATTTTAGTTTCGTAATACTTTGCAGTTTATTATGAAAACATTAACTTCTCATTCAAATTTGGAATTTTAAAACTTGTTCACGTAGGACATTTACAATTAGTTCAATGCCTGTGGGCGTGAGGTTGGACAGCCTTGCTCTAGACACTTTAGAGTAATGAACTTTTGGTTTTTAATTTTGCGTGGATTTGGAAGCCAATTCGAAGAAATCACTATTTTCTATTCCGCCTAGATGTCATTGAAAGCAGTGCTAGTTTCAAAAGCGACTAAAAGGTAATACAATTTTCAAAAAAAAGTGTCACAATTTAAGGTCTCTTATGACCAGACGCCATTATGGTATCAATTATTTTGATTTTTTTTGTTGATTATGGTGTCATTCTACAGTTGGTTTGAGATGAGCTCAATTGATTTTTGTGTTAATAAAGCTTGCAAAGTAATATTTTAGAGAGTCGTGGGCGTTCGATTTGAAAGGGACATTGGAGCTCCGGTTTAATCTTAACATCCCTCAGGCATACTCCAGAACTTTATCATTCGTTATTCTTGTTTCTCTGTCTGGTTTAAATGCGATTATGATTTCTCTAGGGAGGTTTGCATTTCTTAACTCGTAAACATAATAAATAGAAACGACATTTTGTGTAGTTAGAAACCTTCGCTTAGTTTAAAATGAATTTGAATAACCGTTACTGTGTAACTACAATATTTTTCTTTCATTGTGATGAGTCTGGTCTTGTTTCTGAACTTAATTTGTTTTGTTTTTGAATTTCTTTGAAGTTTTCTTTAATTTAAGATACATTTTAGTGTTTTTATTTTGTTTTAATGTTTATGATAATGATATGCCTAAATATGAAGACTGGAAAAACTTTGGCGGTTGTTGTAGGATAAACAAAATAGCTCAAACCGCAACGCCATAACTCGACACTTTAGTTGTCCGAAGCACTTTTCGGTAACAAGATTAACTTCTTCAGGGACTGAAGTGAACTTTTAGTTCCTTGTTACCGAAAAGTGCTTCGAACAACTAAAGTGTCGTGTTTTGGCGTTGGGGTTTAAGCTATTTTGTTTGTTTTACAGTGATATGCCTGTTTGATGTACTAGGCAAAGTTCTAGCGCAAAAACTCCTATATTTTCTTATGATGATTCATATTCGTCCCTTTCGTTTAATTTAACCCCCTTTAAACCTACTCTGACATAAAATCGTGTCTATCAGCTGTTGTTAGCCATCTTTAACAGCTGTCATCGTCACTCATCTTTTTTGGGTTTGGCCACTTTTGTTTCGGATGCTTCGATGTTTCGCTCCTTCTGCGGGTAGTCTGCCTCTTCATCTGTTGCTCCCTATTCATAA
Source organism: Agrilus planipennis (assembly GCF_000699045.2). NCBI lineage: Eukaryota > Metazoa > Arthropoda > Insecta > Coleoptera > Buprestidae > Agrilus > Agrilus planipennis. Next base: position 654,314 of record NW_020438995.1, on the reverse strand, counting down.
GGTGCTCCTGTGCTGCTGAGGCTCTCGATAACTCATTTGTATACACTTCAGCCGTCGCCCCTTCGTCATCATTAGGTGGTGCTCCACTACTAAAATCTAGGCAAAGATTTTGAATATTCCTTTTTATCTGTTATAGTTCTCATTTTCCTGTCGCTGTACTTTGTCCTCTCGCCATCAGATCTCTGTGCTGCCACCTCCGCAGTTGTGTCTTTTTTTTTAAATTAAGTGACGTTCCTAATTATTAAACCAACGTTCGAACAATTGTGAACATTTGTTCCTAAAGACTCAGTAAGTTTTATAATTCTAACCTTACCCAGCTTTAACCTATCAATTATTTTATTTGATTCCTGAGGATTATAACATTAGTATTTTAATTTTAAAATAATAATAATAATCTGTCATACATTCGTCTCTTGTTAAGTCTTTATGTCACGGCCTCTTTTTTGTGCTCCCTTTGTATCGCGGAAGCCATTCCATTCGGAGTGGCATAAAAAGGACAGGTTTTGGTTTATCACGTTAAACCTCACCCCGTGTTCGACTTAAACCTCCTATAAATGGATCGTAAATTGAATTGGGTAGCGCGGTGCTGACGACAAAAACGGCCTCCATCATTTATTCATGGCCTCCCCATGCTTTGGCGCTTTACGGTCCTCCGTTACCATTAATGCCACATCCTGCTCATCTTTCTGTATAAGTACGTGCCCTCACACCTGATACGCACCGAAAATGTAGGTGCATTATCTTCTGCGGAAATGTATCGCTGATGTCCTAGATGTTTACGAGTGACGTTAAGTTTTAAAAGAATTGCTCTCGAGAAGAATTTTACGGCATAATACATAAATATAATGTAAAGATACAGCAGGTTGTAAAATGTTTACTCAAAAAATAACGTTAGGCACCTTTATAAAGTGTGGGTTTTGAAAAGTTTTTTTTCAAGTGGTGTCTCCTTCTACTGCGGCCATTTGATACTAAGAATATTAGTAAAAGAAAAATATTGGCAGTAATCCGAAAATTTGTCAATTTGTGGAGCCAACTTCAGGGGAGGTGTTCTTAACTACATTCTCGCCGATACTTCTATACTATAGTATTGTCTGTTCATTTAGAGAAAGGTACAGCGTAGGCGATGTGAACAAACGAATATCGGTCGTAGGTGGATCTATGTCAGATGTTTCCGATCAATGTCCAATCGTAAGTCTCTGGCGCCGCAAATAACAGTTACAAGTTAAAACATATGAGGCAGTCCGCGCATATCGATTTGCCATTGTGCACGTTTCTCTAAGTGAAGGGACGCAACCATGAAAATTAGTCATTATAAATAAGAGCCATGATGCACTAGCGTTCAAGACGCGCGGTCTGGATGCGATTCTCTGGTCGTCGCTCGCTGCACGTTTGAAGTGATTATAAGATGTTACCTGATGTAACTATTGACTGATTTATATAGGATGCTAACGACAGATCGGATTTGATTATAGTTTTACATTAAAGAAAATACTGTAATTTTTGGATGAAACCGACGTACTTGTCATTCTTCAGATATTTACTCCTTTCCCTGACACGTTAGCACCCAAGACATGTAAAGTGTTGTAGGTTTGCTAATATAGAGGCATACGCGTTTGTGTGTGTTCGTAGTTATTTAATTTATGCCCTATATTATCTAATAAAAGCCTGCAAAAGGGCACTCGGGGCGGCGGTAATGGTATTGTCTTGTTCATAAAAGGAAACGAGAAATTGAGGTTGCTGCGGGCTGATTTGCACACGGACGCGTGTTCGCAAATTGTTATTGGACGACCGTACATGTGTGCATGAATGTTTTACCGACATATATACAGCGTGTCACAATTTAATGATCCGTCCATCCGTTGCTATTTCATACATGTCTATAATATACATGCACCTGCTAATAATTTTTATCATGAAGTTTGTGACCATTTCAAGTGTTGCCACTTACGTAAGTTCGAATTTAAGAGAGAGGGGAGGAGATTTTCGGAAATGTTTTTCAAAAATCATTACATGTAACGAAGATCACAATAATTCTTGAAATCATTTTTAAAATAGATCCCATCTCGTCTGAAAGATTGTAATCCGTAAAGCCTATCTAGATTGAAACATGAAAAGTTGTAGTGTAAATTAAACCAGTTATAAACAGAATTGTCGTCTAATAGATATCGAAAAATCGGATGGCCTGTGAACAGATCACATATTCGCTTTAGATGAAGTTGGGCTCAGAGAATGATCTAATTGGCATCATATTCTGTTTGTAGTAAATTTGTAGTGAAATGGTTAATCTTGTAGACCTTTAGATCCTGGGAAATTGGACGATCTGACAGCTTGATATAATAGCTAATTTGTAGTATTTGTAATCAAAGAATCAATTTTTTATATACCTGTTGTTTTCTAATTTAGACCATAATCAGGACAGCATCAATTCACCGCTGCGAAACTCATTACTAATATTTTGTGTATACGCTAGGTTTTTGGGCTTTCCTTAAGACAAAAGTCGTCAATTCTCGAAAACAATTTTTCCGATAATATGACTACCAAGGAAAATATCCAATAATTTATTTGGCTTTGCTACATTTTCTCTATCCTTCTGTAGCAAAACATTACAGACGAATGATGAGAATACCGTGGATAGAGAAGGGTAGAAATGAAGAGGTATTAGAAAGAAGTCGATATGAAATAGGCGAGATAGGATAGTAGGACACCTTCTCAGGCATGAAGATCTAGTCAGAGACATATTAGAGGCGGAAGCAGGAGTTTGGAGGGGTAGAGGTAGACCTAGGTTAGATTACTGTTCCCAAATAGTTAAGGATGTGGGATGTTCTAGTTTTAAGGAAATGTGAAGATTAATTCAGGATAGGAAAAAGTGGAGGTGCGTCTCCAGCCAGTCTTAAGACTGAGGACCTTATGATGATACTATACCTCTAGTCTAAAAATTGAAAAATTATCTCCTTGGAATTGTGCTTTAATAATAATGATAAAACAACATATGATACAAACAACGTCTTATCTGATTGTCGTTACATTATGTGGTTTTATATGTTAAAACAAGTATGAGCAATCCCATTTTTTAAAATGATGACCAAGAGAAGTTACTATACTATACTTACCTAGTCTGTTACACAGAATGCAGTGGAAGGTTTTGTTTTCTAATAATAAACAAAAGTGAAAATTGGAACATACTGTATGTACTGATGTGTGTACGTGTGTGCGTTCATTTATGAACATACGTAGGTAGTAGGTATAGTAAGTGTTATTCATAGCGCCCAGATACGACAATATTAAACGTTCATAAAACTAGACGGTGCGCGACTTGATTATATGGCGTTCCTATAATCGCGTTTGAAACGTAACGACTTTAATAAATTGCGAGCGCGATGTCAAACTTCTCTGCAAGTTGTAACTTTAATGACTTGATCAAAATTTCTCGACGATAATTTCCGTTGGACGTTACCAGGTCGAAATCACCTCAATCGCAATACCAAGAACGATTTCCAACTTTGTATTTAGGTGTTTCTAACAGCCACGTGCGATTTCTTATAAATGTAACACCTCTCCTGTGAGCTCGTGGAAGTCTGAAAGTTTCCGATTTGTACATTATAACAACGTAAACACAACTTGAAGCTTGGTTGCTTGGCCTAAAACAGCTCAGATTGATTTGTCATCCTATCACATATATTTTTTCAGACACATTAATCTGAAAATATAAGCTGCTTCTCTAAAAACTATCGCTACTCTCAAAATCTTTTGAATAAAGCGTAAAACCCCCAATGATTTTAAAATGCATTTATTGGACTTCTATTGTTGAAGCAGGATAGTCGGTGTTTAACTTACACCAGCTTCTGCTGTACGCCAACTTAATATTGTACAGCTAGTTGATGATTTTTCCTTTAATAAAACTTACACCCTTTTTTTACTAGTTTTATTATTAAAGGATCGAAACTATTCACAATTAAAAATATGTACAACTATTGATAACTAAATGCGTTGTATTGAGAACCGTGCTTACTGATGAATTTTGATGAACTCTGGTTAGAAAATTTCAGACATGTATTTAAATAATCGAGAAAGAGAAGAACAATTTAAGATAGATAGAGATAGAATTGGAAACTAGTATGCGAAACTATACAGCAAATGACTACATTTCAGGTAAATCTGATAAGTACTATGAAAAAGGTTATGAGTGGAAAATACGGCCCTAATATGAATTTTAACGATGACAGTCAGGTAAACATTGAATAGGTTGCTATTGTATTGTAAATTCCAAGAGAAGATTCAAACTGCAATATGCACGATAATGTAAATTAAGATGCAAAGAATATACAGTTAAAACCAAAAACAATTGAATAAGATTAAAAATTATCAAACCATCTATCTACTTAAATCTGTAATTAAATAAAAACCGTAATCATAACAAAAAAGAAATGTTTCGGCGAATAGCGACGGAACATCTATTCCTTAATTATTATTATGTTTTTGTACGAAAAATGAAGGCTGATGGAATTTGTACGAATTTCCCTATACCACGTCACATTTTTTAAAAGATGATTTAGTATTGTTGCGTTCTACAGAAATTGATTTTCCATCATCATATGTAGGAATTAATTGTAATGAACATCAGAGCCGTAGCCGAAGGCGGGGATGCTGGGGGATGCTCCCCCTCTCCACCAATATCTGATTTGTTTTCTGCTTTTTGTCTTTAATTAGGAAATATGTTAAAAATAGACTTCTTTTATAATTTCGAGTAAAAACGCCTGTATTAGGTAATACTGCTTGAGAAATTCGAACAGCATTTGTGTATACGGGCTGTAATAAGATTACAAAAAGGCATAGGGACCATCAAAATAATATCGGTCCTTAGCTCAGTGTTCACTGAACACTTACAGTTAGCAAAAATTACTGTTTAGTATCATCAAGAAATGGGAGTTCTGGTCAATACTTCGAACCAAATAATACTATAATAAGACGGTTACTGTAAGCGCCTTATAAAAACAGGATAAAGAGGAAAGGGAGACTGGAACATTGTAGACGCAATAAACATTATTAATAGAATCAGAGAATCTCTAATTAAAATAAGGCAACAGGAAAATGTATTTCTAAATTTAATATAATAAGTTCCAAAATTTTAGCTAGAAATGTTAAAATTAACCCGAAACAGGATTTTCAAACCACCGAAAACGAAGACTTCCGGCAAAAATTGATAATCGTGAATCCAATGCAACGAGCTTTGATATAAATATGTTTTATAGAAAAGAAAGTTTTTAAGATAAAATTACAAACTTTGTATTAGATAAACTCAGTCATTATAGAACGTTTGAATTCAATATCAAACATTCTCATAAACCTTTTAGACAAAAAGAATATTGCAAGTGAAAATACTGGAAAATTGATTCTGCTGTATCCACCGCTTTTTGTGTGGTGAGAGATATTTGATATGTGCTCTTCTATTCAAGGCACCATGAAGTTAGCTGCTCGTCTTTGTCAGTTAAAATTTACAGCGACCTTTTAGGTGGCTCGAACGAAAAAAAAAATAGTTAAGGTACTTAAGATACTTAAAAATTCAAACAGGTTCATCATTAATGAGAACAGACTTGATGCCCTAACGATGATAAATAGCGAAAAAGATTACTGTTTCATTATTATTAAGTACAAGTTGGTTGAACAAAATAATTCGAAGTGGTCTGTATTCTGTCGAAACTGCCAGACGCGGATCGCAATTTCGATCTTTTTGGATCTCATCAGCGCGTCGCAGGCAGCTCCGACAGAACACAGACCAACCTTTACCTGCTGTCTTAACAGCGCGTTTTAGAAAATACCACAAATGATGTTGGAGCGTATGTAATCCTCAAATGTAGCATCGTACTACAGGTGGCGCTCACCACGCCATTTGTGGTATTTTCTAAAACGCGCTGTTAAGACAGCAGGTAAAAGTTGGTCTGTGTTCTGTCGGAGCTGCCTGCGACGCGCTGATGAGATCCAAAAAGATCGAAATCGCGATCCGCGTCTGGCAGTTTCGACAGAATACAGACCACTTCGAATTATTTTATTCGATTATGGTAACGTGCCTATCACGTTGAGGTGAGCTACGTCGGGATTCGTAAATATCCATATATTAAAATGGACCTTGCTGGAGCATACGTAATCCTAAAATGTAGCATCGTACTACAGATGGCGCTCACCACGCCATTTGTGGTATTTTTTACAAGTTGGTTATTCATTTTATACCCCCCCCCTTCCAAACAGAATACTTCGCTAGATTAAAATGTCTAAAACACATGCTTTGTAAGCGATTTTGTACCCTTTTAAAGTTTGGCAGTTAAAGGGCCATTTTCCGAATTCATAAAAAAAAAAATGAATAGATATCACATTTTCATGTTTTGCTCGTGTTGCGGGTTTTTGGACAAAGCTCGCTTAAATATGCAACGTTTCGATTTGAAATATGCCGGTTACATTGACAGCGATGTCGGAAAGGTGCCACATAAATTTTCGTTTTGGTTACGCCTCGACGGATTTAAGTTCCGAAGAAAAGACGATCAGGTCAGATTTTGTGTATGTGTTTCCATCAAGATTGAACTTATGAGGTATAAGGAATAAGGGGGCGGAAAAGTGGCTTGAAAGTGTATTTTTAGGGAGCATCGATTCCACTCGTCGTTCGTATGTAGGTATGTTAGTTGTATGTATCTGTATCCATGGAAGATTTATGTATTTGATGTTATCCAATTGTTCACTGAAATTTTCTGCAAAGATTCGAATTTCGTCGTTCAATTTAAACGATTGTTTTTTATTGAGATGTTATTTTTTATCATCTGATTATGGCAATACGTCGCCATCTAATGATATTTGCTGTTAGCTGAAGTATTTTATATGTTATATCGATTTGGTCAATAATAATTTATCGAGACTTCGTGGCGTGCTGATGTGATTTAATACTGAATTACTGACCAAGACCTTATTGGTTTGGTTCACCTATGTCTCGAACATATGTATGTAAGGTGAGTCGTCGATTCAGTTGCAAGTACAGTAGAATCCGCTTATAATGACATCGAAAGGAAATGACAGACACGAAATATTAAGTGGGCGTCATATAAAGTATAGTCTTAGAAAATAAACAACTTTCTTTTTTGTGGTTAATTATTTAATTTAAAAGAGAGAAAAACTAAATTGTATATATTTATTAACAGAAAAAGAAAAATAACGATGAATTGTAATATCAATATACATAAGAAGAGTCAGAAAAATGAGCAAAAATGTTATATTAGTCATTTGGGTCACTATAGCCGGATATGATTTCTTGAGAATCAGTCATAATTAACAATATGTTACTTTAAACGGAATCATTATATCCAAACTTTCCTATAGAGAATTTAGTATGAAAAGCAAACTTAACACTGCAATTACTTCATATTAAGCGGTTGGTTAATATAGGCGGAGTCATAATAAAAGAATTCCATTGTAAATACCTTAGCAGATAAAATGGAAATTAATATTTTTAATAAAAGGAAGAAAATAATAACCATTAATCTTTCAGTCACGTGTTAGTGTATCGTTCAAAGGAAAATGCAAAACCTTTTTTATGGTAAATTCAAACGCAAGAATTTTTTTTTCAAATGATTACAATCGTATCGTGCACATTTGCAGTCAGTTTTTATTTTATAAGAAATCTGTTCTGAACGTGGCCATAACATTTCGAGAATGGATTTGTAGTTAACATTCCAAATGTGGCTGCAAAATCGTGATCAGATTTCAAATTTCTCTTTCGCACCCCTTTTTAAAACCAAAAACAATTGAATAAGATTAAAAATTATCAAACCATCTATCTACTTAAATCTGTAATTAAATAAAAACC
>NW_020438995.1:628643-645135 GCF_000699045.2 Agrilus planipennis | reverse complement strand
AATACAGGGGTAGATATTTAAGACTGAAAAAATCTAGATATAAACATTTTATCTGTCCGTCCGTCCTCTATCTATTTATACGTCACCCTTCTAAATTTATTGCTTACTTATATTACCAAGGTTTTCTTTCAGGAATTTTAAGATATAAATTACTTAAATTTTTATTGAGTTGCTGATTTTACTATCTATTTATATCACTACCTCAAAAAAACCTTGTAACTTGTAATTAGTAAATGAAAGTTTTTTGAATTCGAGTTCAAATTTATATTGTCAGTCTATTTCACTATGAATGCAGAATTAACAGGGTCACTTATGAAAACCTATGCTATAAATTTTTAGAGCACTCGCAGTAGAGGAGTAGTAGGGATATAAAGCAGAGGATAGCGCAAGGTCGTGTCGTCTTTAATAAAAAGAAGTCACTTTTATGCTCCCGAACGGTTAATTTAGAAATCCGAAAAATGTTAAAGGTGTATGTTTGGAGCACGGAGTTGTACGGGTGCGAAACATGGACAGTGGTCGCGGTGGAAAAGAAAAGGTTAGAAGCGTTCGAAATGTGGTGTTATAGGCGGATGATGAGGATAACGTGGCTAGAAAAGGTTACAAATGAAGAGGTATTGGAAAGAATAGGAGAACAGAGGACTCTATGGAAGTCAATAAAAAATAGGCGAGATATGTAGGTAGGACACCTTCTCAGACATGAAGGTCTAGTCAGAGACATATTTGAGGGAGAAACAGGAGTTAGGAGGGGTAAAGGCAGACCAAGATTAGATTACTGTTTGCAAATAGTTAAGGATGTGGGTTGTTCTAGTTTTAGGGAAATGCGAAGTTTAGCTCAGGATAGGAAAGAGTGGAGGTACGTGTCCAACCAGTCTATGGACCTTATGATGATGACGCAGTAGAGATACTCTTTATCGTTATAGTTTTTAGTGCAGAGTGGCTATAAGAGTATCTGTACTAACTGGAGATCCCTCGTACTTTTTCTGTTTCTTTGAAGCCAGCGTTCACCACCCCACAAGTATAAAACCATCATTTTCCTCTCACCTACTTTTCCGCCAATTTCTCAAAAAGTTACGACCTGATACTACGCCAACCGTTACGCCCAGGGCGTGTCAGGGGAACGATACTGTTCTTTTCTTTATTACTTCACATCGCTGATGCGATTATTTGCATGTCCTTAAGCCCCCTGTGAAACCTTATCTTCTAATAAGTTAAAGTGCGGTTACGTCGCATCACTGTGAGAGTCATTTCACTTTCGGGAAATTACCGAGGTCCCACTACACTCTCTTTATCGGTCTGTGAAACACTTTTGCTCAAGAAAGAGAGATTTTGATTTAAAAAACTCAATCGTGTCCTGGAGACGAACAATAAAAATAGAAGAAGAAATAGATGTCGTGGTAAAATGTACTTGTAAAGTTTAAATTAAATTGCTGAAAGGAATTCTTGTTAGATTGATTCAGTGGTTGAGTTATTTAATTAGTGATATATATTTTTTTGGGCTTATACCCACAATAAATAAGTTAGGGTTCGTAGGATGGTCGTAACTGTCTGATAGTTGGGCAGGAGATTATCATTGAGGTAGTGCTCAAAAGTTTACAGAAATGTAGACGTCGGTAAACTTGATTTAATTTAAGTTGGAAAAAAAAAGAGATTGATGGACAGGGGTGAAGTTGACAAAAATTATTGAGAAAACGTCATTCAGAATATGAAGAGTTAAGAGCGAATCAGATTTGAAAGTACATCCTTTGATCAAATTTCCTGCTTTTTCCATTAACAAAAATGACTTAACCGTTAAATTTACTTAAAGACCAAATACAAGGTCAGAATTAAGGTCACCAATTGTGATTTCCTCTTCGAAAGCATACAGTTGTTTGGGAATCCAATTGAGTATACCGAGGTTTCCATTTGTTTTAAATTTTGGGAACTCTAGATTACTTTTATTCTATCTATCCACCATTACTAATGGACTGCCTGTCTACTTAGAAACGTCCCCTGTTTTTATTCGAATATTATGTTACTTTATTGTACTTTTTCCAGAAATTTAATCCTTAGACTATTACAAAAAAAAAAGAAAAAAAAAACGGGTGAAACTAGGGATCCATGAAGTATGTCGAATATACGTATTTTGAGTTTCCCAGCAATTGATCTACCAATTTCTTCAGTCAGTCTTTCAGTTTTTATTTTATATTTTACATCTGTCTCTGAGCTAAGGAATTAATAGCTAGACAAATTGTTTAAGAAGTTCAAATTTTATGATGAAACGTTCGATATATCCATATGCTTAATATATGAAATTGGCAAGTTCTTTGATTATTCATGAATTACATGTATTCGATGCAATATTTCTAGTTTCGGCATGTTAAGTCTACATCTACTGATTTTTGCTGCGGATTGAAGTTAATATTTCAAATGATAACTTAGTTCGTTCTTATTATAACACGCACGTAAGCTACATCGTCATGTCTAATAGATGTAATACTTCAGTAGTAACAAATATCAACTAGATGGCGATGCAGTGCCTGTATATCTACTGAAAATCGAAGTAGTTCTTTTATCTGTCAATAATCGTACACTAACAGATACAGAGACATGTAAATGTATTAACTGTGGAATGCGTTTGTTTGCTTAGAATCATATGGTTACGGTAGGAAAAAGCAACACGAACAAAGTGTATTACATGTATAAAAAAAATATAATGACTGTTGGTTTTATTATTTTATAGGCATTCTTTATTTTCTAAAAATATCTCTGCTTAATTATAACTGGTATTTGAAGGGGTATGTTTTATTGTTATTGAAGTTTGTTAAATCTATACGTTGCTCTTATACTATTGCGGTACTTTTAATTACAGATGTACTCTAGATGGCTTGTTATATTTTTAGTAGTCTGTTTGCGTTCCATTTCTGAGGGGGCTAGTGCACTCTTAAGACGATGTTAGATGAAGTTACTAAGTATTCCATTACATTTGCCCAGATCAAAGTGGATTTTCGCGTAAAGCCTTCTTGGTCTTGTTCTTTACAGAGACCCTCCCCGTCATCGTCGAACTGTATCGACCTCACGACCATTAATAAACCTTTAACGAGATAGGTATTACTGTTTCGGAGGCTAATGCGAAATAATGCGCCTCCAGACATCACTTATATCACATTAAAGGAACATTAATATATGCCAACGATGCGCATCCCTAAAGTCATTGTCTATTCATGATTGTGTGCTTTTTTTTATTTTCATTTTATGGGTTCGGTTTGGCTTCTTCAATCGCGTTTACGTGCTTTGTTAATCGTCATTTACCGTTACTATTATTTTCAAAAAAATAAGATATGTAGAAGAAAGGAAAAGGGTGGAAAAACTAAGATTATTAATTTGATAAAAATACTGAAGATAAGGCGAATAGTGGTAGAAAAGGTTTGGCTAGTTTTGCACAGACATTTCATAGAGATTTATCACTGTTTCCAGACCTGTCTTATTCTTTGAGAAGTTATTGTTGAGATTGGAGCGTTAACAAGGCCTAGACTTAAATAAAGCTAAGTGCACATTGTGCTATGTCAAGAGGTAATATTCTAACCGAATATTCGGCCGAACACTTACAACTCATTTCAAACGGTTAGATATGATCCTTCCCTTTACTTGTATGCGCCGCGACAAAATTCCAAATTACCACAACCTTGGACGTAGAGAATTTATAACTTAGAAATCTAAGTAAGTTTCTTCGTTACATCTTAATTAATTGTTTAACAATTATCTTTTTTTCCCATATTTAAGGCGAAACTTAGGTTGTTGGTCTCATATAAATAAAAATATCCTTGCCCCGTACGTAGCTTGATTTCTTACTTTATACAGTTGTTAGGGAAGATGTGGCAAAAAAAATAAATCATATTTTATCCTGTCCAAGCTATTTCTGTCTTGCTCACCCTAGTGTGTATTCCTTCTATTCGTGCAGTTTTCATCAAGGTCACATCTCTAACCGTTTGAAACGAGTTGTAATAAAATAATTCGGCCCGATTTCTAGAACAGAGGGTGAATTACGTAGGGTCGTGAGATGGACGATACTGGACAGGTGTAGGTACAGTGGTCAGAACATTTCGAATCCGCGTCCTCCACTGCGCATGTCTTTATTTAAAGCCTTGGTGCGCTGTCGCATACGAAGAATTCACTTTAAAGAAGAAGTTCTGTAGAATAATCATTTTACTGGATAGGGTAATATACAGACCCAGTTGCGTTTTTGTTGATCAATATTACTAATCCACTTTTTCTTAAAAATACAAGAATCTTTACGCTCGAGAAGTAAATAAATATTTACCTTATTTCGTATTCATCATAGTGAGTAGGTAGACGTGAATGAGGGAATAACTAATGTAAACTTTACATAAATGTATGCCCTTACACTTACATCCAGCGAATGATATCGTATTTTTTAGTCCCATTGATGTATTCATACTCCGAGGATCGGTGTCTGTTAAGCTTCGAATTTGCTGTCATTGTCTAGGGCTTTTATTAGCTGGGGGCATTAATGTACGTATGCATATGAACCACGGTATTATTTGACTTTAAGATGGAGTCGCAGTTAGCGTCGGCGTCATCGTCGTTGCGTCTCAAGCGGCGCGATGGTGGTTTCCGGTTCTTCGCTCTGTTGCTCGTGCAATTTCTATTTGCTCTCGCGTCGAGTATTAAATCCTGCGTCGAATGCCGCAGAATTCCTCTTGTATTATTAACTCTCCGAATTCAAACAAAAGTTGGCAGTCAGACCAATTCGCGGCTTACCTCCTCTGCTTCTACACGTTGTACAGGAAGACGTGGAAAACTAATAACAATAATACAAATTTGTGTGGATTTTGTAAAATAGCACATGCACCAATTTAGCTAAAACGATATTTACTTTATGAAGACTATATGTGAGGAATCCAATGTTCATATGTGAAAACCATCTAGAAAATTTTATAAAATAGTAGAGGGCTGAAATGGTCTCAAGGTTACCAATTGCACTTGATTATTAGCAAATATTGATTTATTTAATTTGTATTTGCAGTAACTATAGCAACGTTAGTAATACACATTCTACTTTTAATTTTATTGTCTTCTTCACATGTAATGGATTTTTAGTCTCATGTATGTGTCAAAACGTTGAGCTTAAATTCATAGCGATAGCAGTGCTCTATTTTATGAAATTCTCTGGACTGTTTTCACATGCTATTTTATATGAAAATTGGACTAGATATTTATAGTCTTCAAGATCTATTCAAAGTTTTGCCAATTTGTACAGGTCTCTGACGACAAATGCAATGTAATTCTCTCGAAATGTAATATAAAATAGTCCTACTTACTTACTTACTAGTCATTTTCTTTTGGTAATATTTTAACTTAATATTTAGAAAGGATAAAATACTTAAACAGCTTGCAATCATTATACAAACTGCTGCAATGTTCTTGCAAGAAATTACACTATCTAGTAGTTCTTGTTTCGGAAAATTTCAACCAATTTTATGATGAGCATAGAAAGCCAAATAACATTTCGGAGTTAAGTACGAAACGGATTTCAGGGTATGTTTTATTTACTAGAATATTTTAAGAGAAATGAAATATTTATTATATCGAAGAATTTCGTTTCTTTGGAAATAGATTAGATTGTGAACAGTGGATAGATAGGTACTGTAAATTGTATACATCTTTCGAATCACGTTGCATTAGAATTTACCTGTCTACGTATTTTTCTTCGCCCGAAGTAGCACCACCGTTACAACCCAGCTACTAGCACAGCAGTTAGAATCTCGTAAAACAACTTGACAAATGTTACCAGTTTACACGGGCGGTGTTATTGTAAGAGGCCCCTAACCGGAAAGTCGGCCACTAAATTTATGAATTGCAATTTTCCTTGTGCAAGTGCGGAAAGTACAATGCGATTTACAATCTAGCAATCCCCAGGTTGGTTGCAAAATTATTGTGCCAACAAGTGTTCTTCGTTGCAACTGCCTCGTACTCATTTCTTCTATAGGTATGATAAATGCGAATGACTTTGACTTCTCTGAAGACCAGTGGAAATCTACTAAACTTTTTGTGGCATGAGCTTGTAATAATTTTCAATAAAAATAACAAAATATGAATTGAGGAGCTTCATTACAATACACATGGAACTATTTTATGTTTTGTATCAGGTGATAATATGGATTTTCAAATCATCGCCAGTTGAACCCCCAGTGTGGCGAAACATTGCAGTGCGTACAGTAATAAAGATCTTGAAACAATTTCTTGTTATTTTTGTGTAAAATTAAAAAGTTTACATTTCTTTACCGTTATAATGTTAACACAGATTTGTACTTTCCGAATGGTATCTACAAAATTTTTTTTAACAAAAATGCAAAATTTTAGTTTTGTCTTACAATTGGTGTCCGACCGGAACTAGTTTTTACGACTGAAACCGAAACCGAAACCAAATTTCGGTAACGGTCTCAGTTTCGGCCGAAACCGAAACCGAAACCGAAACTTCCTTATAAGGATCATGTTTTGAGAGAAAAATAAAGAAAACGTTATTATAATCAGTCAGTATTATCTTTTTATCTTTAAATTACATAGCTCTGCAGTCTTTGACATTTTCACTTATTGATAATTAAATCAAAATCAACATAACAACCCCTCATTTAAGGAAATACTTTAATTGCGCCCTAAAAATACTTAAAATAGGTGAGATGTTTATTTGGGTAAGTGTGGTAGACTAGGCTCATTTTTCTTTTGAAGATTATTCATGCTTTTTTATGTCTATTTCTACTAATCTACTTCGCTTGGATGGAATTTAAAGCGCCGAACATGACCGAGCAGAGCGCGAGAACTCCCGAACGCAGTTTCGGTTTCGGTCGTAGTTTCGGTAGGTTTGCCGCCGAAACCGAAACTAAACCGAAACTCGTTTTTTTTTTTTGCCGAAACTCGACCGAAACCGAAACCGAACTTTCGGTCGGACACTACTTACAATTATTAGTTTTGACCGGAATTGAAGTGGAAACGTTTTTAAACTTTAACGCTATTGGTTAGTGGAGAGGTGAGAAATCTGCCTCCTCCGTGAGTTTCTTCATGAAAGCTGGTTCTTGTGTTAATTAATATTTTTAACGATAGATACAATTTAAAAATTAATAGAATTAAGTAAATAGCGAGTTGTACGGTTAGTTATTACATCAAAAAATTTTTCTTTATAAAAACAGAAGGTCAGAAAATAATGAGAACTGCCAGTTTTCAAACACTACACAAATTATGTGAATAATAAATTGTACGAAATGTGATTGTCCTTTTGAATTCAATTTTTTCCTGCACCATTATTTGGATTTTCAATTGTTGACTTTATTAAGTTGGTCATCCTGGATATTTCCTTTAAAATTCTTCATTTTTGTGCTAGCGCTGAGCTGTTTAAATTTGAACGAGACCGATGCTGTATTGGACTATAAACGGGATTAACAACGTCGTTAGGTGCATCCCGGGGGAACGCCCGTCCCTCAGACAAAAATAAAAATACCAGTCTCCCGTTCTCGACAACGATGCAGTGACTGGAAAGTGGAATGAATTAGATGGAAAGCTGGTTGTTGTGTTGCTTTCTTTCAGTAAGTTCTTTCTCCTTCAGTCAATGTTTAAGCGAACTCCAGCCGGAACCTGTTGAAACAACATCATCCGTACCTCGGTAACTAAGAAAAAAGGACTGAGGAGTAGCGAATAGGAAATTAGGAAGATCTGCATTCTAATTAGACTTTTTAATGAATATGAACAACTTCCCGAAGTAAGAGAAGATCAAGTGTTAATTAGAATAAACTGGCGTTCATGTAATTGCAAAAGCAATTCCTCGCTTCCTTAAATACGTGTACATAGGTAGGTATATGTATATTGCGATAGGATATTTTGAATCTTTCTCCTCTAAGTTAAAGAATGAATAAGAATTACGAAGAGAATATCATAGCAGTTCGGGACTGTTTACTAAATGCAAAAACCAATAAAAAAAATTGAAAAAGTTAAATTCGGATGCACTGTTGGTATCGATTGCTTGCGGCTTTCGTTCGTAGCAGATAGTTTTGTTTTAAATAATTAAATTTTTGTAAAAATAACTTCTTGGAACCTACGCCCTATAAGCGTTTTCACAAGGCGTTCGTTTAGTGACCTTCGCGATGTGCTTGATGAACTCAACAATCATGAAAATAGAAGAAAACCTAGTTGTGTTGCCATCCTGCGTATGCATTAACTGAAAACAAACTAAAAGAAAACGACAACGTAGCATATTCGTTTGCATACCTACCGTACACATCATCTGAATACATTTATAATTGAAAAGCTTTCCTTTATGATGTACTACCCATAACGCTTTGTTCGAACTCGCGCGTTTTGTATACGTCAATGTGAAACAGAACTTAAAAAGTAAAGAGTGTATTCAATTTTTTTTCATGCCTTCAACTAGGCTTCTAGGTGTCATGAATTTTTAGATTTCTTCCGCTCGAGGAGATGTTATATTAGGGTCGACTCCGAACTGTTAGAGATCCATGTCAGCGAAGACAAAAATTGGGGGTGCATGAAATGTGAATGGGCTTTACGATGATAAATCCTATTTAAGCAGATCGTGACCGAAATTTTGGCTTTCCAACATAATGAAGATTTGAAGCCAAATTTCGGGAATTATTAAGTGTTTCAATCAGGGGAAAGTTCACTGCATCAATTATTAAAAACACACTTGCAGTTGATGAATTTGTAACCATTTCATATTAATAGAAATGCGAGGGAAACAGGAAAAATAGGCAGGTTGTCTGTGAGACAAAAAAGTTTATAGACCATTGCGCATTGTGTTCTAATTCGACAAATACATTCATAGGTATGCGTTTTAGTTCGCATCGTACCGGAATTATAAATCGGGCAATGAATGCCTCGGTACGTGGTTAAATTTTTTCGAGTCTGTATTAAGGGGAAGCTGTCTCCTCTCTCTTCTACTTTAGCAATGCCCTTGGTTTTTGATCTCTAATGAGAAAAGTAATTTTTGCTGATGATAAAAAATTTCTTACTTTATTCCTTAGTGTATTCCATAGGATGTACAAAATCTTTAGAGTGCAGGTTCGACTTGCACTTGCACCAGTTAATATGTTCTCCATGCTGTTTTCGATCAAAAGTATCCGAAAATTTGGAATTCGGTGCGATTGGGTGAGGATTTTTTTAGAAGGGGATTGATTTGCGGACACGGAATCGTATCTTGTGCGCGTCCAACATGATATTGATTTTTCCATAACGAATTGTAGCTTGTAACTTTAATTATTTATTCCTGCATAGGTTGATAAGGTAAGGGGACGGAAGATTAGAAGAAATGGTTGATTTTAGGTATCTAGGAAGTCAGATAAGTAAGGACGGAAGGAGTAGTAGGGATATAAAGCAGGGGATAGCGCAAGGTTGTGTCGCCTTCAATAAATGCTCGCTATGCTCGCGAAAGATTAATTTAGAAATTTGAAAAAGATTGTTAAAGGTGTATGTTTGGAACGCGGTGCTGTATGGATGCGAAAAATGGACGGTTGGCGCGGTGGAAAAGAAAAGGTTATAGAAGCGATCCAAATGTAGTTTTACCGGCGATGAATGAGGATACCGTGGATAGAGAATGTTAGAAATGAAGAGGTATTAGAAAGAGTAAGAGAACAGAGGACTCTATGGAAGTCAATAAGAAATAGGCGAGATAGGATGGTTGGATACCTTCTCAGGCATAAAGGTCTAGTCAGAGACATAGAAGCAGAAGCAGGGGTTAAAAGGAAAAGAGGTAGATTAGAAGATTAGATTATTGTTCGCAAATAGTTAAGGATGTGGGATGTTTTAGTTTTAGGAAAATGCGATGATTAGTTTAGGAAGGATAAAAAAGAGTAGAGGTGCGTGTCCAACCAGTCTTAGGACTAACGACCTTATGATGATGAGGTTGATAAGGTATGCAATATTCAAATTAATTTATGCAGGAAGTGCGGAATAATATTGTCCATTATTGTAATAACTATCTTGTCCCTAGGGATTATCGTAATATACTAAAAAAGAAAATTGAATGGAAACAGAGCTGTATCTGGTGTACATCGGATAATAAATGTTAATTAAAAATTTAGGCTAATCTTTGGGGAACAATGTCAGGAAGCATATTGTATCATAACCCATCTCTATTGCTCCGAAATCATCTTCATTTCACGAAACGCTGTTAATCGCTGCGTTATTTGAAAGGGATTGAGCGGCAGCGTTTAATAAGCTACGGCAGTGTCATGAACGCGTCCATGAATAATGTAAACGAATTAATTTCATTATCGGCACCTGGGTCGCGGAAAAACGGGACGAAGCATCCACCTAATTTTATACATCTTCCACGTGTTGTTACGTATTCTTTCCTACGGATAAACGTTCTTCCCCTGCTAATTAAACGTTAACGATACGAGTACAATGAAGCCTAGTATTGCTAGCGAGTTGGATAAAAAAAAACATAACACTAGGTATTATGGGGTTGCTCATGAACTGGACTGACGCAATAGACTTTCATACTATAAAAAAATCGATGAAGCGTAAAAGAAGAAATTTCAATCGTGATCAAAAATTACCTTTGAAATCATTCTTTTTATCTTGTAATGTTCTAGTTTACGGAGGTTTATGTGTTTGTCCATTACTCAGTTCGCAAATTTCACTTATCAATTAAAAACTGTAGAAAAACGGCACTATACTTCGTTTACTTTCTGTAGCGATGTGACCTTCAGTTTGACCGGCGCAAAGTAGAAAAGAACAGCACTAGGCCAGAAAAGGAAGGAGACAACTCTCGGTCAAACTCTTAACCGGCGAGGAGCGCATAATCCGTACAGTACTGCACGGAAAAATTGACCATTTTATCCACTACAATTGCATTGCTCAAATGTGCTGTTATTGGTACCATTTACTACAGAAAATGTCAACGAGATGTTTATTTATATTTGAAGAAATATTAAAGACTTTAACGCTTGTTTTCGACTCGCACTACTATTCATAATTAAACAAAACTTTTGGCAGGTACTGTATGGAAAAGTATGTTTAATGAACAAGAGTCGACAGTATGACGAGCTTTTTTCTCTCTACCTACGATTTTGCCAGCGCGCATCCAAGACATTGGATGGGGCACATCGCTAGAGAAAGTAAATGAAGTATACTAAATGTAATGTAAATATTGCTCGTATTTTTGAGAAAAAGCTACAGGTATTTTAATTGATAGTAACTCAGTTACTAATCAGATTTGTTATAATAATTTTTGATAAGGAACGAAGGTATGTTATTATGTTCACTTAAATATCGTTTGGATTTTATGTAACCACTTGACCATTGTCCTCTTTTAATAAAGAAAAGGTCGTGACCACACTAATATACCTATTGACGTGAGTAACGTAATAATTTCTCACTTAATCAAAACAATTGATGCAGTTTATTAGAACTGTTGAATTTAAATGATCTAAAGTATTCGGATAAAGTGATAGAATTCTGAAATTGTTATTGTCTAGAAAAGTTATAGATTAGTGGGTACCAGTAAAATTTTTGTCGTGAACTCTACTTGAAAAACATTCATATTAGTGATAAACATCATTAATGACAGGACTGCATTATGAATAGATATACAGGGGTAAGAGATTAGTATGTTTAGATTTGCAGATGATATAGCAATATTAGTATCTAGCAATGAGGAATTAAAAATAGCCTTAAATAAAATGGAGACGCTATTGACAAAACAGTATAATAGTAAGTAAAACAAAAAATGTGAAATGCAAGGGAAGAAAAGAAGACTTATAAGAAGTCGCTGACTTTCGGTATCTAGGATGGAAGGAGTAGGGAAGAAATAGAACAATGGATAGCGTAGATTCGAGTCGCCTTTAACAAATAACTTTTATGCTCTCAAATGGATAATATACAAATTCGAAAAAAGAAATGTTGAAGAAGTACCTCTGTACAGGTGTGAAACGTGGTGAAAGTGTGTTGTCATAAACGAATGATGTTGATACATTGGATAGACAACGCTAGAAATGAGGAGATATAAGAAAGGGCAGAAGAACAAAGGACGGTATGGAAGTCGATATGTAATAGGCGAGATATGTTGGTAGAACACCTTCTCAGAAATAAAGAGTTAGTTAGAGCCATATTAGAAGCAGAATTAAGAAGATTAGAGGTAGATCTAGATTAAAATCACAAATAGTTAAGGATGTGGGAAGTTCTTCTTTTAGGGAAATGCTCAAGACAGGCAAGTGAAGATGCGTGTCCAACCAGTCTAAAGACTGACGACTCTGTGATGATGAAGATATTAATGAAAATCACATACATTTTTACACCAATTGTTTTGCCGAACTTCTTCTGACGGATAGCTTGGTACTGAAATTTTTGGTATAACCGACTTCCATAAATAGCAATTTTAATAACGGGTGGTGAGAACACGTAACATTTAAAATTCTGTAATTTAAAAGCGATGAGTTGTTTACATTGTGCTGGTTTGATAATAAAAAATTAAAGACTGAAATTGCGAGAAGAGACACCCTCCGATTGGCTTCATATTTTTACCATACATTTCTTCATGGAATAGATCGTGTTACTCATTTTGAAACTTCAGCCTAACGAAATGTAGTTTATTTAATCTATTGCTTTCCAAACGTTTAAGATGCCAGAAGATTTGATTTTATTGATTTAATGTGTTATCGCTAAAATAGGTTTTCCTCCAATGAATGTGTCGCATACGTAGAATCGTCTTTTTTCTTTAAGGGTTCTTTTAGATGTGCTTTGAACTTTCTACCTAATTGTAAGTAATATTGTATTATGTTTTGGGGATGATCCACGAGTTATTTTTGTTTTATCTTTACAGTTCTTAAAAAGTTGAACAAGGTTGTTACTGGTTCTAAAAGCTTCCCGTATTCTCTTTTTCAAAATGAAAATAAGAACCTAAAGAAAGTTAAAACTTATACAACAAAATTTACCTTATTCGTAATGGTGGTATATTATATGAGTGTGATATTTGGTAACGCACTCTTATTTAATTACATATTTTGAGTATAATATCACCTTTTTTATTTTCGTATATTTTTTCTGGCGATGGATTTGAGTTTGACTTTTATCCACGGTATATAATGTGGAATGACAAACAGTAGTATGCAAATTTCGGAATAAAAGCGTTAAGTATGCTAAACAAGTGAAAAAGAATATTGCTTTTAACTTGGCACTCAACGTTCAAAATGGCTTTTATGCAAATGATAAATACAAGTATGCCTGAGAAAAATACGTCTGACGTTAGGTTGGTTTGTAAATAAGACAAATTTGCATTTTTATATTTTTGCCAGAACACTTGGTTAATTTTTCAATTTACTTGCTGCAGTTATCGTGATTTTGCCAAATATTAAATAGGCTTATAATTTGTAGAGTGATGGGTTGGGTACATACATTTCTAAAAACAGCCGTTGAATGATTCTAAATTAATATTGTTTCTCCATGAAACCTTTTAACTCACAATTCACCCTTACAACGTTTTAATTTTATGTAATGTCGCCATCTTAGATTTCAAATACAAACGTAGCAACAACATTTCATCCTTAAGGGTTGATTTTTAAAAAAATTCCGAAAACACGTATTTGCTTAATTTCAACAATGAGCAATCTTCGAGTAAATCCGAGTACAAATAAAATATACCCCATGAAAACGTTGCAACATCTTTTCATTTAATGAATAATATCAAACAGCATATATACCAAGTTTCAACCACAAATAAAGTGTCCCAAACAAAAATTGCAACCCCTTTTTCCCCCCCCCCCCACTTTGGAGGTATTATTTATCCTGTAACTGAAAAGTTTTGTATCCTCTCCGAATGCCTATGATATAATTTTGATTAAATAGAGAAATGCAACATTTTCAATTTTTACGATTATGATCGCAATTAGTAAACTAATAACTAACTAATAATAGAAAACAAACAATAATCTAAATTCCAAAGTAACTTAAAACATGCAATACAATATTATAAGTAGAAACAGGAGGTAAGAGGAGTAAAAATAGATCTAGACTAGATAACCCTTGACAAATAGTTAAGGATGTGGAATGTTCTAGTTTTAGAAATGAAAAGATTAGCTCAGGGTAGAAAAGAGCGGAGGTGCGTGTCCAATCAAACTGACGACCTTATAATTATGATGAACTTAAAACTTAACAATAAAATCATTCATGCAATTTTTATATCTATAGGCAAATCAAATCGCCGCACCGGTAGGAATGAAGTTAAACTTACGCTCTTCGACAAATATTAATTATGAACTTTGTCCAAGTTATTCTGAAAGAAAAAACTGACAAACATAACACATGCATTCCACCAGCGTTGTCCTTGTATCTCATATGAGCATATCCTGTTCTTGATACTGTATTGGTTTTCAAGACAAGTCAAATATTTTAGACTCTTGTAGCAGTTTTAAAAATTACTCTTGAACTCTTATTTCCGAAACATGACGTTTGTGAATTATTCTTGGTGCTTGGTCCACTGCTCATGGGACATTGTAAAAGTCCTGCAGCAGAGAACAGAGAACAGTCTTCCTGAATTTTCCGGTGATGGTTTAAATGATAAATACGTACTGCAACGTCGCCATCTTCAAATGAGAATAAATCAAGATATACTCCAGCACATGAAATTGTTTGATGGATGCGGCAAATTAAGTGATGTAAATTATTACTCAAAATTTCCTTTCTATACACAGTGTTAACAAAACAAAATTATAATAAAAATATAAAAAGCCGTAAATCTGCGAAGTAGTTAACGGAATAACATTTTTTATCCGTACTTCTCTTGTAAATGTCATGCTCAAACGACCGGCGTTTGGATTTTATTGGCCTTTTCCCTGCGTATACACTCGGTTAAGTACGGACGTATGTATCCCTGGGTGCAAAGGTTTGCGGCACCATAGATTAAATTACCTCACAGTCCTCGTCTGCCAAACTAAGCCCTCTAGTCTGTATTTATTCTAGCTTGTTGCTTTCTAATTTGCATGTGAAAATTGAGTATATTCGATTGCTCTCATTTGTTTGAAGCACTAGAATAAACATTGGCTTTTCAGAGCAGTAAACCCTATTAGAAGCGCGTATATGTATTCTAGTAATTTGTAGTAATATGGTTACATGGATTTTAAGTTAATCACATGCAATTCATCATATTTTCAAGGAATAAGGTGGCGACTCCTTGAAAAACCACCTGGAATAGTAGGGGAATTTTAGTATTGTGTTCAAAGTTAGCAATTTTTGTTTTTCTTTTAGGTTCTCAGAGGGCGGCAGGTGATTTGTAACTGCATCCTTATTTAAATGGAGTAAATATAATATTTAAAACACTGAATGAAACGTTTCATTAGTTAATTGGGTATAACTCTACAATTTCTTGGAACATCGTCAAGAGTATGCTCAATCAAATTTTGCAATTATCTTCACAATAAATACATCTCAACAAGCGCCTTTATTATTAACAGTCTTGTAGGGCTCAGGATTTTTTGGAAGCTCATTTGAAGAAGCCGTAAAAATTATTAAAATTATTCATGGTTCTTGAAGACCTTAGCCAAGTCCATAGTGGAATGGTTACAATGTAGGGTTTTTAGCTTAAGTATGCCTAGCATCTATGTATACAGCATAGTCTATGACAGGTGTTGCAGATCTGACTATCACCCCAGGTATAAGACTTTGAAAAGTCTTTTCGGGGAAGGCACATGACCGATTTGCTCTTTTTAGCATTGTTTAAGATGTGTCAAACTTATCCGAGGTCCTGGGTCATGAAAGTACTTTTTGTGTGGGATTTTCTTTTCCAGGCGAAGGAGCTCTTTCCATTTAACAGCATTAAAGTAGAAGAATATTATATTCAAGTTTTGGCAAGCTGTTGAGACTTAAGTTAAGTCTATAAAGTTAGGTATTGTCAGCGTAGCTGTTTCAGTTATTGGTGATGTAATTTCCAATATTGGAGATATGGAGGATAAAATAGGTTAGGGGCCAAAGATGATATCACTAAAACGAACCTTGAAGACCTTGTCCCAGTGGTAGTACGTGATCCTATTCAGCAATAACTCCCAAATGCCAAGGTACTTTATAAAAAGTCTTTCCATAATCCAAATAGATTAGTCCAATACATCTGTTCAGCAGTTGAGCGCAAGAAGGAAGTTAACATATACAAATGATATAGTTTGTTTGTTTTCCTTATAAATTCATGTCTTCATTCGCTTTACCTAACGAAGGGCTTAGGTGTCTAAAAAGTTTTTAACGTTTGTTTTAATTTACAATTCACATTTTTGGAGAATAACACCCAAATTACTAAACAGGAGAGATGATATGTAAATAACAGGTCAATTGAAAAGTCCCCGGCCTAAAATAGTCAAACACATTTTTTTTGCAAAATTCGTTTTTTTTATTCAACATAATTCCCTTCAAGGGTGATACACTGATTATAGCGATCCTCCAACTTTTCGATACCATTTTTGTAGTACGATTTGTCCTTTGCTTCAAAATAGGCCTCAGTTTCGGC
>NW_020438995.1:624135-627084 GCF_000699045.2 Agrilus planipennis | reverse complement strand
TATATTATCAAGTAAAAACGAGATTTTCAGCTAATTTTTCATTTTTTCCTCGATAACCATTTAGTGAATTTGAATAACCTTACGCTAAAGTGATTCTCTAGAGTTCAAGTTACTTATTATAAAAGTTTGAAATTTCTGGTAGCTTTTTTTCTGTTAATAAAAATAAATTTAATCTGTTCGGTCAAAGAATCTCCAAAAAATGACGTGTAAAATTAGAATTTTTTAAAATTTCAATAACTTTTTAACGGTCTAATGAATCGATTTGTAATTTTTACAGGAGTTTTAGAATTGAATGAGGAACGTTCTTCTAAATTTTTATTTGTCTCGTAGCATTTTGACATACCTCCCAAACATGGTGAACGAAGTGCTTTTTAGAATAATTTAAGATGTGTAGGTTCATACAGGAGACTTATAAATGATAAAATAAATATAATGTAATTCAGTTGATAGAAAATCGCTGTATACAACTACATGTATACATCCGCTGTCGTGTAAAATTACAATTTTTTAAAATTTCAATAACTTTTTAACGGTTTAGTGAATCGATTTGTAATTTTTACAGGAGTTTTAGAATTTAATGAGGAATGTTCTTCCAAATTTTTTTTTGTCTCGTAGCATTTTGACATACCTCCCAAACATCCTTGAGGCAGAGGTTCGTAATATTTTCTGAACCACCGCTCCCTTTCTAGGAATAAAAATTCAATGCATCCTAGTACAAAATAGCAAATTTTATATGAAATACTGAAAATTGTTATTTAGAAATCTGTAGATACATAATTTACCGGATTATTTATTAAAACAGTGAATGGCCAAACGGGATATCTATCCAATAAAAACCCTAAACTTTCTTAAACTCGAATATCATGAATCTTTTTTAAGTACTACCCTAAATAAAAAAATCAGTTTTCAGAAAAATATACTATTAACTACCCAAATTAATAGATACGCAGTGGGTACTCCCCGTAACTATTTCAATATCCCCCCATTTACCTCTGTACCCGCTACCTCCCCCCTAGAAGGCTCTAGTGGTTAGTAGTGGTCACTAGGGGTGTTACCTCCTTGGAAATCTATGTTTAAAAGATTCACATATAACTTTAAAATATTAAACAGCTTTCAATTACATTACACTTTGAGAACTCATTTTCTATCGGCATTATACTTACTGTCCGTAGTTGTATTTTTACAGGCCACAAAGGTTCGTTCGTGTCTGTGATAGGTACTTTGTATCGGGTTATTGCATTTTCCGTTTCCGTTTTTAATTAATTTTTAATCAAGCTTTAATTGTAATCCCATATAATTTCAATCGAGCCAGACATTCTGTTTTGGACATTTCAATGGCCCTTTTATTTTCAATTGGCAGTCGAAGAGTTTTTCATTACTGGATGTACAAACGCAAAAATTAGATGGTTGCGTAGGGCTTTGAGATGTGGCGACCGCAGGTTTTAATTAAAAATTTTAAACGATTTCAGCAAATGATGAATTTTATCGGCCCGCAACAGCTGTAGGAAATAAATTTGCGAATGAAAATGCTCGCAAACAAGAAAGCGCTTTAAATTNCTGTTGATAAAAATAAATTTAATCTGTTCGGTTAACGAATCTCCATAAAATTATTTTTTAATTACAATTCTTTAAAATTTCAATAACTTCTTAACGGTTTAGTGAATCGATTTGTAATTTTTACAGGAGTTTTAGAATTTAATGAGGAATGTTCTTCCAAATTTTTTTTTGTCTCGTAGCATTTTGACATACCTCCCAAACATCCTTGAGGCAGAGGTTCGTAATATTTTCTGAACCACCGCTCCCTTTCTAGGAATAAAAATTCAATGCATCCTAGTACAAAATAGCAAATTTTATATGAAATACTGAAAATTGTTATTTAGAAATCTGTAGATACATAATTTACCGGATTATTTATTAAAACAGTGAATGGCCAAACGGGATATCTATCCAATAAAAACCCTAAACTTTCTTAAACTCGAATATCATGAATCTTTTTTAAGTACTACCCTAAATAAAAAAATCAGTTTTCAGAAAAATATACTATTAACTACCCAAATTAATAGATACGCAGTGGGTACTCCCCGTAACTATTTCAATATCCCCCCATTTACCTCTGTACCCGCTACCTCCCCCCTAGAAGGCTCTAGTGGTTAGTAGTGGTCACTAGGGGTGTTACCTCCTTGGAAATCTATGTTTAAAAGATTCACATATAACTTTAAAATATTAAACAGCTTTCAATTACATTACACTTTGAGAACTCATTTTCTATCGGCATTATACTTACTGTCCGTAGTTGTATTTTTACAGGCCACAAAGGTTCGTTCGTGTCTGTGATAGGTACTTTGTATCGGGTTATTGCATTTTCCGTTTCCGTTTTTAATTAATTTTTAATCAAGCTTTAATTGTAATCCCATATAATTTCAATCGAGCCAGACATTCTGTTTTGGACATTTCAATGGCCCTTTTATTTTCAATTGGCAGTCGAAGAGTTTTTCATTACTGGATGTACAAACGCAAAAATTAGATGGTTGCGTAGGGCTTTGAGATGTGGCGACCGCAGGTTTTAATTAAAAATTTTAAACGATTTCAGCAAATGATGAATTTTATCGGCCCGCAACAGCTGTAGGAAATAAATTTGCGAATGAAAATGCTCGCAAACAAGAAAGCGCTTTAAATTTTAAAACATTACAGAGAAAGTAATCTGAAGAACTTTAAAGAGGCAGATGACTGAATTTGCACAATAAAAATTTATCTAATTGAAATTAGTATTTTACTTAAACTGTTGCGTTAAATAAACAATATTAATATCTAATAAAATAATTCGAAGTGGTCTGTATTCTGTCGAAACTGCCAGACGCGGATCGCGATTTCGATCTTTTTGGATCTCATCAGCGCGTCGCAGGCAGCTCCGACAGAACACAGACCAACTTTTACCTGCTGTCTTAACAG
>NW_020438995.1:606186-624094 GCF_000699045.2 Agrilus planipennis | reverse complement strand
GGATTCGTTTTCAGCAAGTAGATATCCACACAAGTGGACCTTGTTGGAGCATACGTAATCCTAAAATGTAGCATCGTGCTACAGATGGCGTTTACTGCGCCATTTGTAGTATTTTCTAAAATATTAATATCTGTTTGGGAGTAATAACGATAACGACTACCATTATTTGCCTATTCTTTCTAAATTTTATAGGTTTAAACTTTATTTCGTAAATCGTCAATCTTTACACTGTTTGCTACAAGCGTGTATGTAATAATCAATACATTGATTATTTATCGATAGCTTTTGAGTGTGCTCGCAGACAAGGACCGGTAGTCGGCAACCTTTTTACAAGAACGTGAATGGTGATAAATCATGTTCTGAGTGACGCATATTTGCCTGCGTAACAATAGGAGTTCCGGAATTCTATAGAAAAATGATGACTGTTCGGGAGAATTCGTTGATAATATAAGTAGGCTTTTGGATGACAACCAAAGTTGTTGTTTAAATAAATAAAATAAATATTGGAAAATGCATTACAGTACAAATTAAAACTTTCAAATGTATATTTGTTGGCAGAATACAATTCTTAAAGTTTAATTTTGCTGTACTCAACACTTTATACATACATAATTGTCAATGTCATACAATATTTTATTTAAACAGGTTTGTATCAAAAACTTTATTCTTACCATATAAATATATTTTGGTTTCTGCTTCCGTTAATAATAGATCGCGATATGATCGTATCCTATTTTGGCTAGATACACATACGTATTTCCTGTGTGAACTATATTTTCGACATGACCGTTCATAAAATATTTTATTATATGTTAAATAAGACATGCTTTCTGCATCACGTGGAATAATAATGGTGCATCTTATTGCGTTCTTATTGTACATTCCCAAGACATTGACTTGTCAGTTGCGGTATCCTTATGGATCACTCTACGACTATACAACCAGAGAAGGAGCTCTAGATGTTTAGATAACCTATAAACACTGACGTCTACTGTTTTTAATAAAAGATATAAACCAATGAGCGGTTGGAGTTTAGCCATTGCGTAACTCTAGGCCAAGGTTCATGAAATTCTGAACTACCTCTACTATTTGTTGTGTAACAGTTTTGGCCTATTATAATTTCCATTGGAAAGTTCAGCAAATATGAAAGGGAACTTGGGGCTCTTGCGCTGCAGTTATTTAGAAGTATCTTTCCTTTTCTCATGATATAAAATGACAACGTTTGCCTTAACAGTATAGAGAGCATCTCTTATTACGGGAGAAATGTCGCCATAATAAAAGCGCACGTATGTGTTGTTCGTATAGCGACATTCGGTGGTATATGTACATGTACATACGTATACAGATACATATAAATATAGACATGTATGTACATATAGTCAATACTTACGGGGCACCTTATCTGACCAGCATACGAAACGACTAGCGCTAAATTTTAGATTTTTCAACCGAGAAAGAAGAACCGAAACAGGCACTGATATCGTCACGTTCCTCGCTTGTTTGTGCTCCAATAAAAATGTTCTCGTGAGACGCGATGACGCAAACGAGTGCATTAGAGACGGCCTATTTCTAACGGAATTGCATTTATAGCGTCATTTAACCGGGAGAAGGAGTAAGAAAACTGACTATAAAATACCTCGTTTAAATAATAAAACATGATTGCTATGAATTATAGAGAATTCTGTTGTTCTACTCTCAGTTTCTGCATGTAGATAGAATTGGTATAATTCTGCTAGAAGAACATCTTCAGTGAAATTTAAACTCAGCGGTTAATTTTTATATACTAATTAATTGGCAATGTTGGGAACATGTTTGACATTTACTTTCGTGTTTGTTTGAGTTTTGACCTTTTTTAGGGTTCTGTACCTCAAAAGGAAAAGGATCACTTCGTCGTCCGTCAGTCTGTCTGTTTGTCAAGACTCTTTTTCTTAGGAACGCATTTGTGTAACTATTCTTAAATACATCTTGCTTTCCTGATGTTACCCCTACGATGCCTATTTTGCATCATCATCATAAGGTCGTCAGTCCAAAGACTGGTTGGAAAGTCATGTCCACTCTATCCTATCCTGACCTAATCTTCACATTTCTTAACTATTTACGAACAATAATTTAATCTAGGTCTACCCCTACTCCTCTTAACTCCTGTTTCTGCTTCTGTTATATCTCTCACTAGACCTTCATGCCTGAGAAGGTGTCCCACCAACCTATGTCGCCTATTTGTTATTGACTTCCATGGAGTCCTCTGTTTTCCTATTGTTTCTAATACCTCTTTATTTCTAACCTTTTCTATCCACGGTGTCCTCATTATTCACCGATAATACCACATTTCGAACGCTTTTAACCTTTTCTTTTGCGCCGCGCTCATGATTCATGTTTCACACCCGTACAGCGCCGCGCTCCGAACATATACATTCAACAATCTTTTTCAAATTTCAAAATTAATCTTTCACGAGCATAGAAGTGACTTCTTTTTTTGAAGGCGACTTGATCTTGCGCTATCCTCTGCTTTGTATCCCTACACTCCCTCCATCCTGACTTATTTGACTTCCTAAATACCTAAAATCGACCACTTCTAATTTTTGGTCTCCTATCTATATTCTCTCTTTCCCTTACTTTTCTTCCCTTGCATACGAGTACTTTTGTTTTATTTCTATTTATTTTCATACAATACTGTTTATTCAATACCGCTTCCATTTTCATCATGTTTTGCATATCTATCGGTAACATTTAATAGCTTTCTTGGTTTCTTTGTAGGGTATTTGAAAGCGGTGATTGCTAAGTGCCGTTCATTGCACGCGAATAACGCTTGAAGTTTACCTCAAATTGCATAATCTAATGGACTGAGTTTAGGGTTGCTGCTCGCTTCAAACATCGTTGATTCAGTTTTGTTTTATGAGCAAGTGTCGAGTACTGTTTGAATATCCAACACCTGCATCTGAAACACGACTGATTGAGTGGTTATTACTATGGATATGTATTTCTGCATTTCAAAGGAAGGCGTTGGATTTTCCAACAAGAATGTGCCTGGTCACAAAGCAAAGCTATATGGTTGGAGGACAATGTTTTAACATTCATAAATGGTCGATAGGTAGCCCTAAACGTATCGAGTTGTGTATTGTTTAGCGGCTGTACTTAATATCTCTACTTGTATCAAAAAGTACTCTGGGAAACCTTAAGCTGTGATTGTAGTACAAAGTTTATTGGATTCAGTTAAATTTGAGAGTGACTGAAATAACTCACTATTAATTAAGTGTTTGCCAGTTCCACAGCGTCGCAATTTATATCTCTTATTCGTTACAATTTATATCTTCTGCATTTCCCTATTGCGCTTATTAGAACCGTATTATAACCCTGCCGATGTGCCATGCTCCTGTTCTTCTCTTTTAGCATTGAATTGTTGTTATCAATATGAGTCGTTTTAGCTAAATGACGAAGCCGGCTGGACATACAACAAACAGTTATAAGATATAAAAATAATACGTTCATCCATTTCTTAAAACTTTTTATGAGTCTATTCTTTTATACGTTTCAAGTAAAGGTTGCCAAACTCAAGGTCAATCTGTGTTGCTGCAACTCGTAAAAATGCATTATTCATAGTATCAACTGACGTAAATGCAACTTTTATTGTGATTTTAGCCGAACGGGTCATTGGAATATTTATTGTTGTTGTAGATTTTAAAATGTTACATTTTTACGAATTCGTGTGATGAAGATACAATAATCAATAATTTTTACAGAAGACGGTTTAAAAACCGGAATAGAAACACTATATATTCAACTATCGTGAAGATTGTAGCCAAATTGAAACTGGAATAAAAGATTTTATAAAGTAATTTAAGCAATCTAGAACATGTGCCTGATCCTAATTTATATTCAGGCAGTTTTCTTGTCTATTGCATCTTCTAATTGAAATGCACCATTAGGAGTATCTTGTAATAGACGTAACAATCCTCTTGTCTAACCCTTACGGAAATCGCGTTGATGACAAGGAACAGGGAAAATTAAATGGAAACGGCAAGCCATGCAGAAAATGCTACCGATTTTACTCTAGTCTATTTCCTTTATCTTGTCTCTTGCAGTCCAGAACGATAGATTCTAGTTAATGGATTCATTGGACTTGAATATTGCAGCTTCCAAATGCAAATCCATTTAAACTCGTACTATAGATTTACGTAATTGATCTTTAAACTGAGTCTAGAGAGGCATTCTGAGTATGCTAACACGAAACCGTAAATGTAATTATCACTACTATTGAGAGCTAAATATTTTGTGTAGACATTTTTTCAAAATTCACTTGTGTTATTGCTATGCATATATTTAAGATCAGTTAAGTGTATCTCATCTATTTACTTCAAAGTATTTCTTCGATTTTACACGTAATTCATGAGATTATTATTTTTAAATTATTATTTTATTTTATTGATTATTTATGATTAGGACATTTAGTTTCTCCTGTTTCATCTTTGGACGGATTTTTAACTATTTTAGGCAAAGTAAATTTCAGTTTCTTCGTAGCCAACGAAGGTATGGGCTGAAAAAGACAAAAAGCTCTTCCAGTATCTACTTTATAATATCTTCGCAGAAGAGCGATTGGACGTGAAGAGTAGTGAATTGTAGGTCTTAAGAAAATGACCAACGTATTCTGATATTCTTAATATGAAACTACGAAAGAAGTCAATTTTTTTTAATATATTTCTCAATTGGCAAGGAAAAAAAGGTAACTGAAGCAGATACCTATTCTAGAAAAAGCATCCACCATCGTCTTTCCCGCCTTTGGCTAGAGTTCGTTTGTTACAATTTATTTTTAAATAACAACTTTCAAGATCGAATCTTACCTATACGTATTTTATTTTATAATTAGATATTAACTGATTTAGTCTTCGGTATTTAAGGTAATTGTTGACTCTAAAGTCAGGATTAATATTAGTACCGTCTGTAGTCGAAATGGAGACAGTTGTATAAAATAATTCGAAGTGGTCTGTATTCTGTCGAAACTGCCAGACGCAGATCGCGATTTTGAACTTTTTGGATCTCATCAGCGCGTCGCAGACAGCTCCGACAGAACACAGACCAACTTTTACCTACTGCCTATCACGTTGAGGTTAGCTACGCCGGGATTCGTTTCAGCAAGTAGATATCCATATATTTAAATGGACCTTGTTGGAGCATACGTAATCCTAAAATGTAGCATCGTACTACAGATGGCGTTTACCGCGTCATTTGTGGTATTTTCTGAGACAGTTGTCATTTTATTTTCTCTAGTAAGAAAGAACGTAATGCATCGGCTGGTGTAATCATACCCGCTGGTTGCCCGTATGGCAAGCAGCAATGATTTTTTTCAAAATATCCTGCACTTTTACTTATATGGTAGTGTCACGATGAACTTTTTCGATATTTTTGAGTTTTCTCAGCATGTAGGCACATGTATCTTTTCTCATGCAAAAATTGCGTTTTAGTTCCGAATTGCTATTAAATATGGAGATATCGTATTTAAGTTAACATAAACGTTACACAAAAATATTTCTTGTATTTTTATCATTGCCACCGAATGAATTTTAACGGTCAGGAGATAAATAAGTAGATGTTATTATGGAGTTTGTATTAGTAAAGTTGATAATAAAATGTTGAAAATTGTGCAGCTATGGTAAAGCAAGGGAAGGAGGTAGTTATTATTTGAGAGTAAAGGAGATATAATATAATATAGGGAGTAAAACACGTTTGGCAAGTGCAAATAGACGTCTAAAGAAATTGCTCAGACATTCTTTTTTATCCGGGAAGTTCATCAAACTTGCTATAAAAGTCACATTGTCTCGTAAAAGCGAAGGAAAAATCTTCAGCGGTGTGCTAACGATGACGACTTATGGAATACTAATTGGTTTATTTTTCCGGGTTCCATCTTCCGACGACGCTTAAATGAATATAAATCGCGAACCGAGGATGTTAGAAAACCGGCACGATTCCCGTGGCAGGAATCTGAATTCAACTTTAATTTCTTTAAAATTCCCAATTACGATGCAAAATGAGTACGACGTAATTGGGTTAGCTCGATTAATCGATTTAAGTTCGTGCACTTTGTTCTTTTGTCAAAAAAAAAAAGAAATAAAACTGCGATTGGTTTATGACATTCCTTCAGTTAAAGCTGATAATGAAATAGATCAAAGACTTATAAAGACTGATATTTTGTGTTGCAGTTCATTAAAATTTTAGACGTTCGTTTTATAAAGTTAAATTTTTATAAGATGACTAATGACAAAAAATTAGAAGAAGTCGCTGATTTTCGGTCAGATAACTCAGTAGAGTATATAGAGATGTTCTATTCTGTTCACAAATAAATACGGACGTATGTAGGACATTCTAGTTTTAGGAAAATGTGAAGAGTAGTTTAGGATAGTAAAAAATATAGGTGCGTGTCCAATCAGTCTTAAGACTGACGATCTTGTGATGATGAAATCGACTAGAAACCCTAATCACAATCTAGCAAATCATTAGATTCGTAGAACTAGAAAGGCTTTTGAAAATGTTAAATGGATAAAAATGTTAAAGAACCTTAAAAATGTAGGGATGGAATATAAAGATGGGTGATATACAGTGTGTCCATATGTCATGTGCATCCAACATTACCATCTCGGAAACAGTAAGAGCTAATGTGAAAAAGGAATAATTAGAAATATTAGAAGCAGAAATAGGAGTAAAACGAGGCAGAGGCAAACAGAAGGGATATCGGATGGTTGGTCTCCAACTGATGAACTTATGATGATGATTTGTACTAAACATCGTATATATTCAAACAATTTCCTTGCCTAAGTCTTTAACTACGTTTGCATGTAGAAAAAGAAATTCACAATAAATTATTCCTTAGTTGAGAAGTATGGCTCTTAATAAACTTAATTCCATTACGATCCTCATCACCAATTGCATCTGCAAAGTTCACATCTAATTCGACTTTTATGTCCCAACGTTATTAGGAAACATTTAATTTTCCCTTTCAGGTATTAGCGTCAGTCGAGCCGTCGGCACTCAGTGAAATTATCGAACTGTCTCTTTACGTTCTATTAAATATTAAAATCTAATTAGGAAACGAGGTGGTGTCCTTCTGCACGAGTAGAGGCCCGAACGAACCGTCTTTCAACATTACCAAAATACGATCGAGATAAAATGAATAGATAACGACAACCAATTACAGAAAGTTTACCAACTTTGTATACGTACCCGGTCGATTGTCGTTTCGAAATTGACAAGAGATCACACACGTTAAAAAAATAAATGACGAATGAGATTATTGTTGAAAGGGTAAAGGTCCAGCAAAATTTCCCGTTCCTTTAAATGTATCCATAATCATCATAAGGTTGTCAGTTTTAAGACTGGTTGGACACACACACCACATCAATCACATTTTCTTAAAACTATAACATCCCACATCCTCTTAATTCCGGTTTTTGCCTCTAATATGTCTCTGACTAGCCCTTCATCTCTAAAAAGGGTCCTATCAACCTATCTATCTCGCCTATTTCTTATTGACTTCCATAGAGTCCCCCATTCCTGCTCATTCAATTTTTAACCTTGTACATTCACGGTATCCTTCAACATCATTTGCCTTCTTTTCTGCCGCACCCATCATCTATGTTTCGCACCCGTACAGTGTCGCGCTCCAGTCGTAGACCTTTAACAATCTATTTCGAATTTCTAAATTAACAGTTCGCGAGCATAGGAAGTGACTTCTTTTTGGTAAAGGCGACTCGACCCTGCGCTATCCTGTGCTTTATATCCCTACTACTCCTTTAGTCCTTACTTATCTGACTTCCTAGGTACCTAAAATCAGCAATTTTTTCTTATTTTTCGTCCCCTATCTTTATATTCGCTCTTTGCCTACTTTTTCTTGCCTTGCATATCAGTATTTTCGTTTTACTTTTATTTATCTTCATACAAATACTGTTTTGTCAATACCGCTTCCGTTTTATTTAAGGCATTTTGTTCAAAAAGTTTAAAGATTTCGATTTTGATTGTAAGGGGGGTAAACCAAAGAGAGAACCACCGTAATTACCATAAAACTTATACACTAAAGACACCGGTTTTACCCACTTCTAATGTGGACATTATCAACTGTGTGTAGAAAATATACATAAACACATATTAATTTTCATATTTTATAACCTGAATATCAACTCTGGTGCAGTAATTGCTCGTTTTGGGATTACATGGAGGTATTAAACGAGAGATCGAGACAATTTTCATAGTAATATGATGACCAAGATCCCCCGCATTCAATTTCTAATAACCGGAATCTGATAGGTGAATTCTCGGTAACAATGTTAAGACTTCTAGAGCGTTACTGGTCCAATTGCGGCTAGGTTTATAGTGTTAAAGGTACCTACACAGTTTCCGTGTCTAATAAGCGAGATGCAACACATGGGAATGTTTCTCCACCGCAACGGAATCCACTTATTATTTATTGTAATGACTGCCGTAAACGATATTGCAATTGCTACCGCCTCAGCAGCGGTACTCGCCTCAGGTGGCTAAATGCGCTCAGATATAACGATCTGATTACCGTGGTACTGCGGAATCGAATAACCGACCGAGCTTCTCGGATCTTTTATTTAATTTGCCACAAGACGTAAAGCGATTCCGCAACGTTTACCGAATGTTATCGAGATAGAAAAATATCTTCTTGCTATGATTGTTCTTGGCCTCTGATGTTATGATGATAACAGGTATGGCTTTTATTCTCTAGTTAATATTTCCGAAATTATTTACTGAAACATAGCAGCGTTAATTTTTGTTCAAATAAGGGACTGCAAATATTGGAAAATTTAGAATTATTTTTTGCGATTCGAAATTCGAACCTAACATGTATTCGAATTTTCGAAAAATTCGTAAGTAGTTTCCTTTTATATTTTCCTCCTAATTCTGATTGTCTATTGTAGCTTTTCATTATGATATCATTAAACATTTTATGAGGAATTTTGGTTTATAGTGATACTATTGTCAGTTTTTAAATTCGTGAAAAACGAAGACTGCTCCGGAGTAGTTGATGGCCATCGAAATGCCTATACCAATATGTCGGGGTGGAGCTGCCTGGAAATCTAGCTACGGCTCCTCTTCCCAAAATACGCATCAGACTCGATTGAGCAGTTAGTTGGAACCTTCATGCTGGATTGAGGAGTAAAGGCAGAGTAAAAGCCCAAAGTATAGTAGCTTCGCTCAGGAAGATGGCTGAAAGGTGCTTGGTAATAGCGTGATACGACAAAAGGATGTCACCCAGCGAAGGCTGCTATGGAGTAGTTCATAGCCATCGAAATGCCTATACTAGCGCCTCTTGGGCGGAGGTGCCCGGGAATCTAGCTACGGCTCCTGTTTCCAAAATATGCTTCGGACTCGGTGGAACAATTGGTTATGTCTTCATTCTGGGTTAAGGAGGAGTAAAGGCAGAGTAGATGCGCAAAATGTAGTAGATTCGTCCAAGAAGATGGCTGAAAGGAGCTCGGTTATAGCGCTATACATCGAAAAGGATGTCACCCAGCGAAGGTTGCTATGGAGTAGTTAATGGCCATCGAAATGCCTACACCAGCATCTCGGATGCGGTGATGCCCGGGAATCTAGCTACGGCTACTCTTCTCAAAATACGCGTCAGACTGGACGGATCAGTTCGACGATAGCTTCTTGCTGGGTTAAGGAGCAAAGGCAGAATAGAAACGTTAAGCATAGTAACTTCGCCTAGGAAGATGGTTGGAGGGTGCTTGGTAAAAGAACGATACGGCAAAAAGGATGTCGCCCAGCAGAGGCTACTTCGGAGTAGTTGATGGCCTTCGAAATGGACTGTCCAAATGGGCAAGAGGGCGTCCTGTCCGTTGCACTAAGCCCAACGACTGTAGTCGTCTAGTTAACCCTCAGACAGCTTCGATAGCTTCCTGGGACTAATTCTTCTGACGGAAGGGCGACTTTAATACGGAGTCCTTTTTCATTTTGGTTCACATGTGCCGGTTTGGCATGTGTCTAAGCCATTGGTGCACGTTAAATCTCTACTAGTTGGCATACCGTGATAACATAAGTGNCTGCGACGCGCTGATGAGATCCAAAAAGATCGAAATCGCGGTCCGCGTGTGGCAGTTTCGACAGAATACAGACCACTTCGAATTATTTTATTCGATTATGGTAACGTGCCTATCACGTTGAGGTTAGCTACGCCGGCATTCGTTTCAGTAAGTAGATATCCAAATATTTAAATGGACCTTGTTGGAGCATACGTAGTCCTAGAATGTAGCATCGCACTACAGATGGCGTTTACAGCGCTATATATTAGTTTTAAGACAAATATCTTTCTGGAGAAATTGTGTCTGAAAATGTGAACCTACCGGAAGTGGGCGTATCTTGTTCAGACTTTTTTTATTTTATTGAAATTATACTTTTAATGCCAGAGAAGACAAACCATTTCCAGTAACTTTTATCAAATAAAATGAAATCAAAAATTTGGTTCAGCACGCATTAATATTTATGAAGACAAAAGATCTTTCGAAGAATTTTTCTTTATTTTCGTTCAGATATCTTTAATACATTGTGAGCGTGTGCGTCATATATGTATGTAGTTCTGTGACGTTAGTTTAGTGAGAGAAGATTGAGGATGGATTTCTTTATGAAATATTAACGTGCTCGTCTTGAAACTTGGGGACATCTTTGAGATGGAATTAATCTTTAACGTCCCTCTCGTACGTGCACTTTATATGCTCCGAGAGATATTGCTATGAATATTTTCTGCAGACATCAATAACCGGGTGGGGCGCGACTTTGGGTAACGCTTAAACGTGGCAGACACACAATCTGGGCCCGACAGATTTATTTCTCTTTCCTATTTATTTCGGTTTTTTGTTATTTGAGTAAATAATGAGCTAGATTAATACAAATTTAGCAATTGCTTTTTGTTATAAAATCGAGGTAAATACTTGTTGAAAGCCAATGAATAAAAACTCAAGAATGTAAAATTATTTTTGCTTCCGGCAATCAAAAAGATCAGAATTTGCTTTTAGTTTAATAGTTATTTAGGTAAAAATTAAAAGGAATACTCACCCCTAATTACCACAAATAATTTTATTTGAGCGAACACGTGTTTCGCTCGCTTCACAAAATTATTTGTGGTAATTAGGGGTGAGTATTCCTTTTAATTTTTAATTAATATTTACCACAGTCTCCTCTTTCTAATTTTAATTAGTTATTTTGGTGTTACTATTTTGCGCTTGGAATTAATTAAAAATTAATAACTAAATCTTCTAGCAATATTATTTATCCTTTAACCTTTTGGCGCGAGTTTCAAGATTATCTTTAAACAATTAATTTTAATTTACTGAATAGCTATGCCATGGTTCAGTTTGTCAAGGCACTGCCCTTATTAGAAAAAGACTTTTAACATTCATGGAATCCCACAGTTGATAGTAATTTCTGTAAATGGCTTTCACTATACTGTCTATAATTATTTATTGAATGCTGTTTGATGGCAGCAGATGGGCTAGTCAGTATTCTGTCAGGCTGTAGACGGCGTGTTGATGAGACCCAAATAGTCACACGATTCCTACAGAACGTTGGCCAAGAAGTTTTTGTTAAACTTTTTTATGCGGAATTTTGAGGTTTAATGTTCAGATCCACGGAATTCAATTCTATTTTTTTGTGTGTAAATGTACATAAGAACAAGAAATTGGAGTTTGTTCTGAATGTTTTAATATTATTGATATTTTTAGTATTTGCTTGAAATACGTTTATTTGCCGTGAAATCACGATCAGTATTTTCTTAAAATGTTGGTTTTAACGGAACGAATGAAACTCTATATAAAACACTATGTACAGACTTTATTTACGTGTGAATTATTAACTATGAAATAACGGATTACAATTACAGGCACAATTAAGAAAATATGAATTAAAAACGCAAGTTAACAAGAAGAAGGACAAAACGTAACTAACTCTAAATTATGTGACAAAATCAAAAATTATTCTGGTGCCACCANTTTTGATTGTAAGGGGGGTAAACCAAAGAGAGAACCACCGTAATTACCATAAAACTTATACACTAAAGACACCGGTTTTACCCACTTCTAATGTGGACATTATCAACTGTGTGTAGAAAATATACATAAACACATATTAATTTTCATATTTTATAACCTGAATATCAACTCTGGTGCAGTAATTGCTCGTTTTGGGATTACATGGAGGTATTAAACGAGAGATCGAGACAATTTTCATAGTAATATGATGACCAAGATCCCCCGCATTCAATTTCTAATAACCGGAATCTGATAGGTGAATTCTCGGTAACAATGTTAAGACTTCTAGAGCGTTACTGGTCCAATTGCGGCTAGGTTTATAGTGTTAAAGGTACCTACACAGTTTCCGTGTCTAATAAGCGAGATGCAACACATGGGAATGTTTCTCCACCGCAACGGAATCCACTTATTATTTATTGTAATGACTGCCGTAAACGATATTGCAATTGCTACCGCCTCAGCAGCGGTACTCGCCTCAGGTGGCTAAATGCGCTCAGATATAACGATCTGATTACCGTGGTACTGCGGAATCGAATAACCGACCGAGCTTCTCGGATCTTTTATTTAATTTGCCACAAGACGTAAAGCGATTCCGCAACGTTTACCGAATGTTATCGAGATAGAAAAATATCTTCTTGCTATGATTGTTCTTGGCCTCTGATGTTATGATGATAACAGGTATGGCTTTTATTCTCTAGTTAATATTTCCGAAATTATTTACTGAAACATAGCAGCGTTAATTTTTGTTCAAATAAGGGACTGCAAATATTGGAAAATTTAGAATTATTTTTTGCGATTCGAAATTCGAACCTAACATGTATT
Organism: Agrilus planipennis; assembly: GCF_000699045.2. NCBI lineage: Eukaryota > Metazoa > Arthropoda > Insecta > Coleoptera > Buprestidae > Agrilus > Agrilus planipennis. The sequence continues at coordinate 611,240 of NW_020438995.1, read as the reverse complement.
CGAATTTTCGAAAAATTCGTAAGTAGTTTCCTTTTATATTTTCCTCCTAATTCTGATTGTCTATTGTAGCTTTTCATTATGATATCATTAAACATTTTATGAGGAATTTTGGTTTATAGTGATACTATTGTCAGTTTTTAAATTCGTGAAAAACGAAGACTGCTCCGGAGTAGTTGATGGCCATCGAAATGCCTATACCAATATGTCGGGGTGGAGCTGCCTGGAAATCTAGCTACGGCTCCTCTTCCCAAAATACGCATCAGACTCGATTGAGCAGTTAGTTGGAACCTTCATGCTGGATTGAGGAGTAAAGGCAGAGTAAAAGCCCAAAGTATAGTAGCTTCGCTCAGGAAGATGGCTGAAAGGTGCTTGGTAATAGCGTGATACGACAAAAGGATGTCACCCAGCGAAGGCTGCTATGGAGTAGTTCATAGCCATCGAAATGCCTATACTAGCGCCTCTTGGGCGGAGGTGCCCGGGAATCTAGCTACGGCTCCTGTTTCCAAAATATGCTTCGGACTCGGTGGAACAATTGGTTATGTCTTCATTCTGGGTTAAGGAGGAGTAAAGGCAGAGTAGATGCGCAAAATGTAGTAGATTCGTCCAAGAAGATGGCTGAAAGGAGCTCGGTTATAGCGCTATACATCGAAAAGGATGTCACCCAGCGAAGGTTGCTATGGAGTAGTTAATGGCCATCGAAATGCCTACACCAGCATCTCGGATGCGGTGATGCCCGGGAATCTAGCTACGGCTACTCTTCTCAAAATACGCGTCAGACTGGACGGATCAGTTCGACGATAGCTTCTTGCTGGGTTAAGGAGCAAAGGCAGAATAGAAACGTTAAGCATAGTAACTTCGCCTAGGAAGATGGTTGGAGGGTGCTTGGTAAAAGAACGATACGGCAAAAAGGATGTCGCCCAGCAGAGGCTACTTCGGAGTAGTTGATGGCCTTCGAAATGGACTGTCCAAATGGGCAAGAGGGCGTCCTGTCCGTTGCACTAAGCCCAACGACTGTAGTCGTCTAGTTAACCCTCAGACAGCTTCGATAGCTTCCTGGGACTAATTCTTCTGACGGAAGGGCGACTTTAATACGGAGTCCTTTTTCATTTTGGTTCACATGTGCCGGTTTGGCATGTGTCTAAGCCATTGGTGCACGTTAAATCTCTACTAGTTGGCATACCGTGATAACATAAGTGATTTTAAATTCAAGGACTTAGAAATTGGGATTTTTTTGCCTTTTTTAGTTTTATACACGTTTGGGCTATATATAAAGGGGTGTAAACGTTTGCTAAATCGTGTTTAAACCGTTCAGCTTTTGTTTTCAAACATGACGTCCGTTACGTCGCATCCGTCGTCACTTGAAATGCGCATCAAACAAGGACGCTTACGGCTGAATAAAATACACGGCGTTTGATTGTTTTTTCATTCATTTCAGCTGACGCGACATTATTATTCGACTGAGGACGAACAATGGGCCGTTTCCTACGGGCGAAGATTAAAAAACGCGAAGCAGTCATTCTCTCTTTTCGTCTTCCTTTCACTTTTTTCCATTCACGGTCCGTTTTGTTCGAAAAGCGTCACAGGCATCCGTGTCCGGTGTTGTTGAATCACACATGTATGCATGCATGTGTTCTGAATACACACTAGAATCTTTACCTGTAATTAAAGCGCAGGCATTCGGTTCCATTCTGTCTCGACGGCCCAATGGATATCGTTTAATTATCAACCAGTCTGTTTCTAAACAACGTCGCGGATCAGTTGACACATACGTTGGCTCGATTCTCCACCAGGGCACTAATTAAATGATTCGTCTGCCTGAATAGTCGCACTCCCGATATAATGGGATTTTTTCGATCGCTTTCGTGTCAGCTGCATCGTTCCGTATATCGTCAGGTCCACTACATAAAGATAATCACTTTATAAGATATTAATACTTCTATTAAACCTTTTACCCTTTACAAAGCCGTCTATATATGAATGTATACAGGTTTGCATTAGATTTTCGGTTAATTTTTTGCATTGAATTCTCCGAATAGCGATTTTTCCGACAGTAAAATAATTTAGACGAAAATTCTCCGGTGCGAATTTAAAGATTACGTGTATACATATAGGGGAAGGAGGGAAATTGTTATCTACCTTAACTTATTCGGAAAAAATCCCTGAATTTTCTAAACAGGAAAAGTAAGCCGGAAAATGGAAGGATATACAATACATACTGTTATCATTTGGTTTTTATCGACTATATAATTAATCAGAAAAACCACTTAATTGTTGCACCAAGCTGCATGTCCTAGAGGTTTAGATCATTGTTTAGCATTCGGGAGGACACTGGTTCTATTCCGGGTCCGTATGCCCAAGTTTTTCTGAGATTTCCTTGGATCACTTAAACAAATGCAAAGGTATTTTCCGCCGTAGTTCAGAGGGATTAGGGATTGCCCACCGATCAACATTAGTAGCTGGTCTGAATGAAATATCCAAAAGTTTTTTTTCTATCTTTTGGAACAAGCATTTCTGTGGTTTCCTTGAATAACTTAGGCAATTGCTGGGTCAGTAATAATTTCCATAGATTCATTTCTTTACTTCTTTTCTATCTTAATTTTGTCCGTCTCATTGTTCTCTCCCTAAATACAATCCACCCTAGACAAAAATTTTCAGTATCTCAGCGTCTCTCACGGTCTCTCAGTTATTGCCTAGGTGTTTTTATGGATCTCTTACAGTCTCTGTATGAGAGACTCGAACGATTAAATTGCTAATTCAAAGATTCGAGTCTCTCACAGAGAGACTGAATGAATGAAACTGTCTGTCGTAGAAAGACTGGGATCTTTGAAATATGTTGAACTTAGAAAAATTTTAACCACATCTATCGAGACACCACTTATTGAGAGATTCGAGTCTTTCGTTCAGAGATTCAAGTCTCTCGTTCAGAGACTGGATACTTTAATGAGGATCTCTCCATCAGCCACTCGAATCACTTGTTCAGAGACGCTAAACAATTTTTTTGACAGTCTGTCTCAGCGACACCAGACAGACTCGATGAGGGGCGGAGACTCGAGTCTCGCTTTCAGAGACTCTGAGAGACTGAACATTTTTATCTCGGGCACCCATCCCCACGACCTATATTAGAAGTCTGAAGTGGGATAGCTCGTCCACTAGCAATACCTGCCATTAAACAACAAGGGCTGCAACTTGTCTTTTACGTATTTTCGGTAACAAAGTTAACCTTCTTTAGTCCCTTAAGGAGGATATTTCATTACCACAATATACTTTAAAGTGGAAAAGGATTTACGATTAGTCTAAGCTATATAGTAAAATTTATTTGTGCAATTAATAAAAGCATGGAAAATAACGTAGATTTTATATAAATGTTTTCTTATTGTAGTTCCAGATTCTTAATACTTACATTTAAGGGCGATCTGTTTTAAAGATTGTAAAGCAATGTAGATTATAATATAATTTATAGTTTATGCATAATGCATTCAGTTTGTCAGAGATCTAATGGGAGATAATTAAATTACGATTGTGTATAATTACCCAATGATATTATGATAACAAATCCTGTAGTTAAAGCAATTAGCTACGATAATCCAGAGAGATCGGTTTATCATCCTAATTACTGTAACTTTGTGAAGTTGTGATTATCAATAATTGTGATTCAAATTAGGAAGCACATGTATGTATGTTTACATACAAATGGTCTCGGTAATATCCGTATAATTCTTAATAAGATGGCATTTTGATTTCTTATCAAATCTGTATAAATTACTCTTCATTACAAACGTTTATGTTTTGCGTTAGGTGTATTATAGTTAATCGCTAGAACTAAAGACTGTCCTGGTCTTGGCATTGGTCTAGCTCAAATACTTCTAGTTTTGGTCTTGGTATTGTTTATATAGTCTCTGTCTTGGTCGTGCGTGTTAAGTGTTGGTCCTTCTCATTATATCCGAGACTGACGACCCAATGCTGATATTTTCTGTTATACATGCGAGCTTGTCATGACTTAAAGAAAATAGTGTCAACAGTTGTAAGAATTATGAAAACTCGAGAACTTACCCTTCCTCTAATGCATAAATTGACCTTTTAGCGAACAAAATAGTACAAGGTACTAGTACAAACGTTGTACGTTGCACGCCAAATTAATATTGTGTAAATAGTTAAATTGGATCGTGATTTTGTTGACGAATAAAAATTCATTGTTTTATTTAAAACATTTACTCGAACTTCTATTCAAATCAATAATACTAAATTTCTACGTCTAAATTAAAACTATCAAATTCGTCCGACAATGGAAACTATTTTGGGTGGTTACTGGAGCAAAACTTACTTGTTTGAAAAATGAAATCTGAATGCTTGATTCTTAATGTACCTTGAACTCTAACTGTGAACAGGTAAACTGCTGAATATTATTCTAGCGGGGGTGAATGACTAGAAATTGAATATAACAGAGAATATGGAAAGCCCTATCGTTAAATATGAGCACAATCGCCATACAACATTTCTTTCCAGTTTATAAGAGTTCTGTGAATACCCAGGTAAAATGTAAACTGGTCCTGTTGTTACTAACTTAGAAACTATTTAAAATTACAAATATGAATTTAAATTAAAAATATTTGAAGTACAAAAAAAAGAAAAACTTAGGACGTAACATATGCCGCCCGCCTTGAACGACAGCGTTCAACAAAATAAATGTCCTTTGAACCTAATGCTATAATCACTCACACACGACACATAATTATTTACACTGAACGGTGTAATTTAGTCGATTGGTAGCAAACACAATTTTTTGACTGTTCGCGTATAAAGTCCGGTTGCCGTTTTCACTGTCACGACACGAACTATATTGTCTTTGCCAGGATGTAGTTCCGTAATTCGTCCTACCTTCCACTGCATGACTGGTAGATGGTCTTCCTTCAGGATCACGAGAGCCCCTTCCTTGATCGATGAATGTTCACTGTGCTGCTTCCATTTGTTGCGAATATGCAACTCGTTCAAGTATTCCCTGTGCCATCTTGCCCAAAAATGCTGCTTCATTTTCTGAATATGTTGCCATGCTGACA
>NW_020438995.1:574802-605412 GCF_000699045.2 Agrilus planipennis | reverse complement strand
AATAATTCGAAGTGGTCTGTATTCTGTCGAAACTGCCAGACGCAGATCGCGATTTCGATCTTTTTGGATCACATCAGCGCGTCGCAGGCAGCTCCGACAGAACACAGACCAACTTTTACCTGCTGCCTTAGCAGTGCGTTTTAGAAAATAATACAAATGACGCGGTAAACGCCATCTGTAGCACGATGCTACATTTTAGGATTACGTATGCTTCAACAAGGTCCACTAGTGTGGATATCTACTTGCTGAAACGAATCCCGGCGTAGCTAACCTCAACGTGATACGTTACCATAATCGAATAAAATAATTCGAAGTGTTCTGTATTCTGTCGAAATTGCCAGACGCGGATCGCGATTTCGATCTTTTTGGATCTCATCAGCGCGTCGCAGGCAGCTCCGACAGAACTGAAAAGAGCTAACCTAATAACAGTAAGCGGTGCAGCGTTTAGAGGTTGCTTTGGTACGTAAAAGATCAGGGTCGACTTTATAAATGTCTGGTTGGAATTATATCTTTAAACTCTGCTTCCCTAAATTCTTGAGAATGTTGAACGTTCTTTAAAGTGTAATGCTGTCAACATGCTCAAATTCTGCTTTCCTGTATCTCTTTCTGTTACACATTAATTGGTGTAATGTTATTCCGTTTTCATTAGGTACTAGTGTCCGCTGCAATTCCTACCTGACATCTCTTTTCTATGTTTACGATATACAGCAACCTCTTTAGTCTAGTTAGTAAGTTGAAAGAAAAAAGTAAATGGGACAGTTTTATTGCGGACCAACTCAATTTTCGAAAGTGACAAACTTAATAGCGGCAACTGATTAATATAGTAAATAACCGAATAAAATAATTCGAAGTGGTCTGTATTCTGTCGAAACTGCCAGACGCGGATCGCGATTTCGATGTTTTTGGATCTCATCGGTGCGTCGTAGACAGCTCCGACAGCTCTGTAGTACTACAGATGGCGTTTACCGCGCTATTTGTGGTATTTTCTAAAACGAGCTGTTAAGACAGCAGATAAAAGTCGGTCTGTGTTCTGTCGGAGCTGTCTGCGACGCGCTGATGAGATCCAAAAAGATCGAAATCGCGGTCCGCGTGTGGCAGTTTCGACAGAATACAGACCACTTCGAATTATTTTATTCGATTATGGTAACGTGCCTATCACGTTGAGGTTAGCTACGCCGGCATTCGTTTCAGTAAGTAGATATCCAAATATTTAAATGGACCTTGTTGGAGCATACGTAGTCCTAGNCTTGAGAATGTTGAACGTTCTTTAAAGTGTAATGCTGTCAACATGTTCAAATTCTGCTTTTCTGTATCTCTTTTTGTTATACATTAATTGGTGTAATGTTATTCCTTTTTCTGTGTGTGTCCGCTGCAATTCCTACCTGACATCTCTTTTCTATGTTTACGATATACAGCAACATCTCTAGTCTAGTTAGTAAGTTGAAAGAAAAAAGTAAATGAGACAGTTTTATTGCGGACTATACTAAGTGGCAACTTTTCCAGTTTTGTCCGTAAGACTGACAACCGATTAATATAGTGAATAACCGTTAAATATCAATTTTAAGACAAATATCTTTCTGGAGAAATTGCTCTTGCAGCGTCATAGATCAAGTGTCTGAAGATATGAACCTACCTGGGGTTGCCATCCGTGCGGGTTTCTCCGGATTTGTCCCAGTTTAGAGGGCATCCGGGGAGCGTCAGGGGGGGGGCTTCATTTGTAGTCCGGGTTTAAAAATTTAAAGTCTTGGGCCGCCCGCGACACACGCAATGGCTTCTGATAAAAATTTAAAGATAATTATTATTGAGTTAAAAGAGTTACCTCAAAAATTGTAAGACTGAATACTAGAATGGTCTCAGTAAAATGACTAAATTTAATTTTAAGGTCTGAAAATAAATAAAAGTAAAAAAAATACTGGTATAAAAGGGAAGAAAAAGTAGGGAAAGAGCGAATGTAAAGATGGGAGACGAAAAATTAGAAGAAGTGGCTGATTTTAGGTATCTAGGAAGTCAGATAAGTCAGGACGAAAGGAGTAGTAGGAATATAAAGCAGAGGATAGTGCAGGGTCGAGTCGCCTTCAATAAAAAGAAGTCACTTCTATGCTCGCGAACGATTAATATAGAAATTCGAAAAATATTTTTAAAGGTGTATGTTTGGAGCGCGGCGCTGTACGGTTGTGGAACATGGACGGTGAGTGCAGAGGAAAAGAAAAGGTTAGAAACGTTTGAAATGTGGTGTTACCGACTAATAATGAGGATACCGTGGATAGAGAAGGTTAGAAATGAAGAGGTATTAGAAAGAATAGGAGAACAGAGGAGACTCTATGGAAGTCAATAAGAAATTGGCAAGATAGGTTGGTAGGACACCTTCTCAGGCATGAAGGTCTAGTCAGAGAAGGAGTAGAGGTAGACCTAGATTAGAAAACTGTTCGCAAATAGTTAATGCGAAGAGTCGCTCGGGTAGAAAGGAGTGCGTGTCCAACCAGTCTTGGGACTAGGGACCTTATGATGATGATGAATTCTTTTCCACATTTTTTATATTTCTTTCAACGAGACTTTGTTGATGACGTTGTAATTTTAAGAGGTTGTATGGTGTCGTGGAGCACCCTGTAGGAACAAAACATCCCGTTTTCACCGTAAGAACCTCCGGGGAAATATAAGGAAATTTCGACAAAAAACCTAAGGAATATAAAGAGATTCATTAAAAAAATTATAAACGAATTGTTAAACGAGTCCTAGATTATTATTACAAAAAATTTCATCGGCGGATTTTACTTATTTAGCAGTTCTTTTCTGCCGGTATCATATTATTTTTGGTTAATGAATAGAAAACAAAAAAAATTATAATCATACCCACTGTAGCATCTTATTAGCCTTGATGTATTTAATAGTAGTTGATCTGTGCTTACTGATACATTGTAATTTTTATATGTGATTATGTAATGAGTGAAGTTTACATAAATACTACATTAAAATTTCAAGTTCAACAAAAAGTGGTGTTCCTGCTTAATTTTGAAACGCAATGTTTTTATAATTAACTTTTGTCAGTAAATTAAGTGCCTATTAATAATTACAGGCTAAAATTAGAATCGAATAACGGAAAAATATTGTTGACAAAAAAATTTAAATGTTAATTAATTCAATTTGGCAAAATACCTAATAAACCGTCAAGAAATAAAAAGCATTTTAACAATCACAACTATATTAAATTCTTCCTAGGCTGATTTCAAAAACCTAAACATTTAGTTTAGGCAGATAGTAGGTAAGTGCCACTCGAAAAACTTATAACCTAACCTAAAATTAATATTTAAAGGTATTTAAATATACAAAATTAATAGCTACATTTTCATTTCTAAGTTTCCTTTCGGCTGGACTTTCTTATCTCACAATAGGTAACTTTAGTTGTGATATTGACCTATCTCTGTTTTATTAATTTTATCTTCTCGTAGTAACGTAGAAATGAGCTGCAAAAACTGCAGCCACATAAACCCACGTCTATGTCTGATCAAACAACAAGATTAAAAGAGACGCTAAATCATTCGTTAGAAGCACATTTTGTTTATCTGATCACAAATTACTAGTAAATGCTAATTAGAANAATTTTTAATTAATATTTACCACAGTCTCCTCTTTCTAATTTTAATTAGTTATTTTGGTGTTACTATTTTGCGCTTGGAATTAATTAAAAATTAATAACTAAATCTTCTAGCAATATTATTTATCCTTTAACCTTTTGGCGCGAGTTTCAAGATTATCTTTAAACAATTAATTTTAATTTACTGAATAGCTATGCCATGGTTCAGTTTGTCAAGGCACTGCCCTTATTAGAAAAAGACTTTTAACATTCATGGAATCCCACAGTTGATAGTAATTTCTGTAAATGGCTTTCACTATACTGTCTATAATTATTTATTGAATGCTGTTTGATGGCAGCAGATGGGCTAGTCAGTATTCTGTCAGGCTGTAGACGGCGTGTTGATGAGACCCAAATAGTCACACGATTCCTACAGAACGTTGGCCAAGAAGTTTTTGTTAAACTTTTTTATGCGGAATTTTGAGGTTTAATGTTCAGATCCACGGAATTCAATTCTATTTTTTTGTGTGTAAATGTACATAAGAACAAGAAATTGGAGTTTGTTCTGAATGTTTTAATATTATTGATATTTTTAGTATTTGCTTGAAATACGTTTATTTGCCGTGAAATCACGATCAGTATTTTCTTAAAATGTTGGTTTTAACGGAACGAATGAAACTCTATATAAAACACTATGTACAGACTTTATTTACGTGTGAATTATTAACTATGAAATAACGGATTACAATTACAGGCACAATTAAGAAAATATGAATTAAAAACGCAAGTTAACAAGAAGAAGGACAAAACGTAACTAACTCTAAATTATGTGACAAAATCAAAAATTATTCTGGTGCCACCACCAATATCTGGTATACAACAAAAAAATACGAGACACAAGACCATAAAGGGGAAAACCCACCAAAGTATGACTGTGTCTCGAGCTATGAAATTCCTGTAACCTACGTACAATTGAATAGCATCGATAATAAAATTAACAAAAGTGGTTACCGTCGAAAACTTTCGCAATACCTGACCTTTGGGACCATGTCGGCCTATTATTGTTTGCAAAAAAAATAATTCAAGGGATATTTGACAACCTTGCATGTATTTGAAATTTCCAATACAATAAAATAAAATAGGTTAAATAATGAGAAGGAAATCTATCTCTAACAACTAAAAAATATTAAAATTAATCTGAAACAATGTTATCTATTAGGAATACTAATGAAAAACTTTAGCATTTGTATGATATCGCACCATCGCGTTGTGATATTACCGCGCTACTTACCACAAACCACGTCATAACACAAACGCCTTTTAAATTTCCATTGTATTCGTTTTTCCAGTAGCTACGACACGGAAATTGGCTGTAGATGAACTTGAGACGTCATGACCAAGACACATTTTAATCGATTGTTTCGCTCAATATGCGTTTTTGGTAGTTTGACCTAATAGATCTACTCGTTAGTCTAAACCCAAAAGTTAGTTTCTACAACAATATATACGTAATCAATTGACTACAATGACTACACTGATTTGATTACTGTTGTTAATCACGACGAGTTTCGACCTTTTGTTCAGCTACATCGCCCAGCTTAGTCTAATGACGACGTAGTTATTTTGTTGTAATATCGTCGAAAAGTAAACATCATATATTAAATATTTCTGATCAATTTATGGCGATCTACAGTAACAGAAATCTAACAAAAATAAATAAATGATAATTTTCTAATGTTTGATGAAAAGCTTCACTGGGTAGATCTCGTTATCTTTTAGGAAAATAAAGCCCATCCCTGTGATTTTGAACAACACCTATGTGAATATACATATTTTTGAAACAAAGTGTTGTGTTGTGAAGATTTTTGTAATATTGTAGATAGTAGCTTTTGTGAAAAGAAATGTGTTCTTTTTTGTAATTCTTTTTGAATTTTCGTTTGACGGAGTTGCTTTTTTTTTTTTACTTTTGTTTTGCACGTTCTTTGTCCGATGAAAAATTAATTCAGGGCCGAGGCAAATAAAAGTGTCGACGGTAATCCAAAGGAGCCCGGCGTTGCGTAAAGAATATTCCTTTTTCGCGAGTTATTTCGAACGTTATGTCTTGTCGTTTGCTATTGCGTAACGCATAAAAGGGGATTCTTGACATAAGCGTCTTGTCATGGCCTTTGAGAGCGTAAATTCGTCAAGCAGACGACGCGAAGCGCGGAAGGAGATTGGGGGAATGATGGCACGACGAAATTGGCGGCAACGTTGCTCTGCTGGAAACAGGGACTCAGGTGCAAGCGTATCCTCCAGGATGATTCTAACGTCACTTAAGTCCGCGTCGACCCGCCATCACTCACTGATAGCTGGAAAGCGGAGCAAAGACTCTTTAACGGAAGGGACCCCTCGAGACTAAATAGAACGACAGCTACCATTTCCACTTTTGCTGATCTCGTTTTCGATATTTATTGAGCTACAGTAAAAAATTTATCAAGGAAAAAGAAATCAAGAGCGTGTCGGACAAATACTTGCACGATATTAGAGTTCTGCAGCAGTTCACCAATTTCGACCTAATTACTTCAAAATTGACATACGGATCCTTGAAATAATTTTTTCATCATTTTAGATTTTATCAAAAAAAGTTTGTATGTAGGTGTTTGTGTGAACTGTACGGCTTTTTCATTGAGAAAAGAATAGAAAATGTACTGCATTAGGAAGAGAATTTCCAAAAACCCCCCCGAAATAGCTCACATATCAGCACTGATGTACCTTCAGAATCAACAATAGAAAGCACCATTAGTAGGAGCGGAGGAACAAGTAATAAGGACTCCAAAGAGTTCAGTAAATCATGTTTGGTTTGAATGAAATATGAGATGGAGAAAAAACTAGACAGCAGAACTAATTTTATATGAAGTTAGTCTATGAAACAACTGGCTGCTTTCAGTTCTGCCAAGGCGACCTTAAAACTTTCAAAAACGGCTAGCTTAACGTTAAACCGGATTCAGTGCTCCAAGAATTTTCCGTACATATTGATCGTGGTCTATTTGGATGCTACTCCTGATGTTTCGCCTTCGTTTTGGTCTTTTTACCAGTGAAGATCCCACACGAATACCGCAACCCAGTTCAGCAGCGATCTACTGCTATTTAAACCAGTAGTAAATACTAGTAAATACTAAATCAACGAAAATTTAATTCTTGGTGGGCATATTTTCAACCAGATGGTTGAGTTGAAACCGTTGAAATGAGCCTATAATGTCTATAAACACTAAAAGTCTGAAAGGTGACAAAATAATACTAATAAGTTACCGTCAATCGAAGCCTGATATACCAATAAGTGACACAAATTGTAAGGTTTCGGCCATATTAATGTGTACTTGTTTACGAAAGAAACTAAACAAAAGACCTATATCTAAAATAAAACTAATTTAGTATAGTAATCAATAAATAATACCCATTGGGACAATCGATCTATTTCCATACATTCCTAATTACCAATTTTTATTAGATAGGTTTTTTGTTATACATATTAAATTATAATTACTGGTATTTGTTTTTTTTTTCGGGGATAGAATTACGATGTTTGATGTACGAATACATACTTATGAATGACTAGGAACGTTAATTAATTAATTCTCCGGGAAGAAATAGCACATTTGGAGAGACCTAGTGAATCCTGCATTTTCTATCGGCAAAACCAATCAATCGAAGCGTGGGGTAATATATCCCTAACAATATCTGGAAATCTTCTAAGATCTGGGGAAATCACTAGTAAATATTGCGTTAGCACATTTTCAAATCTGCGGAGATTTTCAGAAATCTTCTTAGATCTTCCTATTTTTTCCGGATTTGTTTTATATTAACTATATTGTTTGTATTAAACATTTTTTCTGTGTATTATCAAAAAGTTTTATTGAAAATATGTTTTTGTTTTCAGGTATGTGGATAGACATTCCGGATTTTATATGTGCCAACACTTTTGGTGAGTTGAACTTTAGCTTACATACTTGATTGAAGTTTTCGTGACCATATTTATAATACTTGTTGATTATCGAGTTTTTTATCCATCGTTCAAGCTTTTATGTCCTTAACATTTTGTCTTCTCGCGTGGACGACATCGACCTATTCAGAAGCTCTTCTTCATAAAGAAGAGCTGGTGGAATGTTGAGGATAAAAACCCTTGAACTACGTCTGAAAACTAACAAACATATGCTACTTGTATTATGGCAATGAATTTTTGATCCTATCAAGATCGAAAAACAATATTTGTACATTCTTTGTTTGTATATTTTTGTGATTGTATTCGAAGACGTTCTGAATGTGCTTTGTTTTTCTTTACTTTCAATTCAATTTAAAAACGTCGTTAATTTTATATAGTCAATTGTTCATGAACGGACAAAAGGTACATCACATAAAAGTTTAACGTTGAATAGGACTGTATTTTTAGTCTAAACAGAAATGTGCTTTACATCAAAGTATCACATTCTTGCAATTTCGAGTTCCCTGAAGACCGATAAAAGCTTGCTAGCGAGCATGGAATTTTTAAGCATTCAATCGGGTTGAAACATAACTAAGAGGTTTAAGAGAATCAACCTTGATGCGACAACGACGAATAAACGAACTAAAATAACAAAATTTACGATGTGTATTAAAAAAAACGCCCCAAACCATAATTCCTTTATTTTAAAAGATATAACTATACTTTTTGGGCTAAAGTTTCATAGTTAATTGTCGTCTATGTTTTGGGATAGAAGTTCAATTAATGCTGCTACCTGTTTCACCATCAACATCAGTTTTTTAATTGAAACACCCTGTATACATTATTATTATATCTAAAACCTATGATTAGTTAGATATTGTGTCCTTTTAGTCAAACAGGACTCTAACCTGACAAATAGCGACTGATCAACGGTTTCAAACGCCTTTGATATGTCCAAATAGACATCTGTCTGAATATTGATTTCCTGTATAACACAAGCGATAGGAAATTGTTAGTCGTAGACCTACCACCTATAAATTCGTGCAGTTGAGAGACCAACCGCATGGGAAATCTTTTTTGTTATAATCGAGTCAAAAAGCTTTGGAACAGCATAATTGGTATAGGCTGAAAATTTAGAACGGATAATCTATTACCATCTTTAAACACCAGGGTTATGAAAAAACATTTCCACAATCTCTTTTCTCCATACTGTTTTTTATATCTACCTTGGAAGGCTCTTTTGTATTTTATTTTAATAACTACTACCCACTCTTCGTAGCAATAAAATGTTAGACAGAAAATAGCCCAGGAATTAAGATCCCTTGGAGTTCGAAATAGAAAGGAAATTTGGAAATACAGTATATTTCTGATCCAATGTCAGAATCAAAACTAGGATGGAATTAAAAAACAGTTTATATATGAAACCAGCACCGACGTTTTACCTTTTAATGCATGATTTTATTAAGGTAGGTTTTAAAGTCGATGACTCTTTTTATGCAGGTGGTGTCACATATTTGTGCCAATAGTTTAGTATTTAGGACTAGTGGTAGACAACTTTTAAACAAACGTATCCACAGTCACAGGGCAATTATTTGTATTTATAGTTATGCAAAATTATCGACAAGGTCAAAGAGTTTTTGCGCCGTAATATATGAAGGTGGGGTAGAAAGAATAACAGGTCAATTGAAAAGTCCCCGGCCTAAAATAGTAAAACACATTTTTTTTGCAAAATTAGTTTTTTTTATTCAACATAATTCCCTTCAAGGGTGATACACTGATTATAGCGATCCTCCAACTTTTCGATACCATTTTTGTAGTACGATTTGTCCTTTGCTTCAAAATAGGCCTCAGTTTCGGCGATCACCTCTTCATTCGACGAAAATTTTTTCCCAACGAGCATTCTTTTAAGATCTGAGAACAGGAAGTAGTCGCTGGGGGCCAGATCTGGAGAATACGGTGGATGCGGAAGCAATTCGAAGCCCAATTCATGAATTTTTGCCATCGTTTTCACTGACTTATGAGACGGCGCATTGTCTTGGTGAAGCAGGACTTTCTTTTTCTGCAAATGCGGTCGTTTCTCGGCGATTTCGTCCTTCAAACGGTCCAATAACGCTATGTAATAGTCGCTGTTGATGGTCCTTCCTTTTTCAAGGTAGTCAATGAAAATTATTCCACGCGCATCCCAAAATACAGACGCCATAACCTTGCCAGCCGACTGTTGCGTTTTTGCACGCTTTGGAGCGGGTTCATCGTGTGCAGTCCACTCCGATGACTGTCTATTGGACTTTGGAGTGAAATGATGGAGCCATGTTTCATCCATTGTCACATATCGACGCAAAAACTCGGGTTTATTACTCGTGATCATCTTCAAACACTGATCTGAATCATCAACCCGTCGTTGTTTTTGGTCAAAAGTGAGCTCGCGCGGCACCCACTTTGCACAGAGCTTTCTCATACCCAAATATTCGTGAATGATGTGATGTATACGTTCCGTTGATATCTGTAGAGTGTCTGCTATTTCATTCAATTTCAATTTACGGTCATTCAAAATCATTTTGTGGATTTTTTTAATGTTTTCGTCCGTAACAGCCTCTTTTGGGCGTCCACTGCGTTCACCGTCTTCGGTGCTCATTTCACCACGTCTAAACTTAGCATACCAATCCTTGATGGTTGATTTTCCTGGGGCAGTGTCCGGAAATTCGTTATCAAGCCAAGTTTTTGCTTCAACTTTATTTTTTCCCTTCAAAAAGCAATATTTTATCATCACGCGAAATTCCTTTTTATCCATTTTTTTCACAATAACAAAAGTTGCTTCACTAAAAATGCTATAATTCACAAACTAATGATCCGACAGCCGTCAAATCTATAGACGCGTCTTTTGAAGGTTAGGACTAACTGAAAATCATATGGATTTAGTTCTGGTGCCGCCATCTATGTGTCAGGCCGGGGACTTTTCAATTGACCCTAGTATTTCGGTTTGATTATTTTATCTTGTATCCTCGTGATGACTAAGATCTCCACAAGAGCAAGTGCCTGTAGTTCTGTTGATTCAGCAATTTCGACATATAGGAAGGTATATTAAACCGGTTCAATTTTAATGTTATTTTTTCTTAAATAGAGTCCTCGTAGATGCTAAAAAACATATATATACATTATTTAGAATTACTTCCTCTCTTTTGTCATTATGGGATAGATTCGAAGACAGATTTGAGTGCCGCTATAATTTGGTATTAACGAAAAGGAAAGAGGAAATACTTACAAAAAAGTTAATGAACATTTTTGTTAAAAGACTTATGCACACACCTCCTTTTCAATTTGCTCCAGGAAGAAGCGACAAATGGTGACAGATCGGGAAGTTTTTAGGCGGATATTCTACGGTGCATCGTCTGTAATCGTATTTTCTTTACCATCGTAGTGGAGAGGTGTAGAAAGTACGTGCTCCATCCATGTCAAGTCGCTCAAGGGTGTTACGGCACTTTTAAAGGAAAACAAAATTCGATTGCGTTCTTTTAAAGCTCAGAGCGTTTGGAATTTAAAATGAATCAAACGTTTTATTAGGAAACACTTTCTAGACGCCCAAATGTAACGAAGGCGTACTTAAATGGCAATATAAAAGAATATATAAACCACCTTTTCCTCGAACAAAATAAGGGATTGTTAATTTCAGGATTCTGAGTTTGTTTCATCCTCGATCGCACGGGGCATCTTTAAGCATCTTGCAATAAACGTAGGTAGGTCATCCAAAATATAAAGATAGGAGACAAAAATTAGAAGAAGTGGCTTATTTTCAGTATCTAGGAAGTCAGATAACTTAGTCTTCAACAAAAAAAAGTCACTTCTATGCTCGCGAATGATTAATTTAGAAATTTGAAAAATATTTTTAAAGGTGTATAGAGCGTGGCGCTGTATGGGTGC
This sequence comes from Agrilus planipennis, assembly GCF_000699045.2. Classification (NCBI taxonomy): domain Eukaryota; kingdom Metazoa; phylum Arthropoda; class Insecta; order Coleoptera; family Buprestidae; genus Agrilus; species Agrilus planipennis. The sequence goes on along the minus strand of NW_020438995.1, from coordinate 593,968 downwards.
GAAACATGGACGGTGGGCGCGGCGGAATAGAAAAGGTTAGAAGCGTTCGAAATGAGGTGTTACAGGCGAATAATGAGGATACCGTGGATGGAGAAGGTTAGAAATGAAGATGTATTAGAAAGAATAGGAGAACAGAGGACTCTATGGAAGTAATAAGAAATAGGCGAGATAGATTGGTAGGACACCTCCTCAGGCATGAAGATCTAGTTAGAGACATATTAGAGGTAGAAATAGGAGTTAAGAGGAGTAGATGTAGACCTAGATTAGATTACTGTTGACAAACAGTTAAGATTGTATGATGTTTTAGTTTTGAGGAAACATAAAGATGGTGGTGATGAATGTAACCAGCATATTAATTATGGTAGACCGCTATATACTTTTAACAAATTAAACGTTCGCTTATAGAAACGAATATCCGTTGTCCTTAAAAGTCGACATTTTGTCGTTGCTGTTGCATCATTCCTGTAAATTTCCGACATAGTATTTTTATTAATGTATTCGTTTTAGATAGGTATAGATAGTTTGTTGTTAGTGGTTTGTTATCTGTGTTCTGCGTATACATCAGAAGTAATTTTTGTATCCATCAGTACAATATATGTGGAATGTCACTTAAAAAGCCAGTGTGTTGCTCTTGAGAAGAGTTAAAAATGGGCAAAATACTACGTATTCACCCAAAATGCGATGTGATGTCAGAAAATTTAAAATTTGTAAGATAAAACAAAAAAGTGAATTAATCTCTAAAGCTGTGAGAGATACATATGCCCGATCAAACAAAACAAACTGTAGCAGTTCGGGATTTGAAATAATGGAATAAAATGAATTGATTCACAACTCGGTGAGCTCTTTATCAAGGGTTTATTTTTGGTGAAGACTTTTAAATAAAGGCTCTGATTCTTCGCATTCGTAGAACAAGGGAAAAAAATGTAAACGATTTTTATTTATTTAGGTACTACCGATAATTCCCGGAATTGCCTGGGCTGTGCAGGCCACAGAAGAAAAAGACGTGGTTGAAAAAAATACATTAGACATGTGCACTAAATCACGCATTTTGTCAATTAAGTTAAATTTAAAGAAAGTAGTTAATTTACATTCCGATATTAATTTTAAGAAATAAAAGGCGTTATTCAGATTAGTTCAAAAAACCATTAACTTTAACCATTCTGCAATTTTTTATATAAGAATGCGTATAATCAATCAATCACGTTGTTGTTTCAGGAAGAGATCACGTTCTCGGCTGTGTGAATTTAATCACTTAAAAGACGTCGGAGAACGATCGATTTTTTATTCACGTTTATTTGCAAATGATCCTGGCTGCGTAGGTTACGGCTGTCCGAATATTAATGTTTTATCGAATCGAAACAAAAAAATATATATCTAATACTTACGTTGGGTTTAAGTAGCGAACGGTAATGGTACGTGATAAATGTTCGGATAACAGGTCAACACAATCGGGGGTTGGAAAATAAAAAAAGGAAAAGGGTAGTAATATACGAAGTGATTTGTGACACTATAGGTCTGAATCCAATAAATTGTTAAAGGCTTTTGCGGCCAGTAGGTGAACTCATGCTATCCTGATTAGAGTTTAATAAAGGCCATCATCAGTTGGAGTTCCTTCTCCAACGTTTCGCTAGGACATCAGCATCAGAGATGGAAGGACCTCTGAAGAAGCTCGTTCTCGTGTTAGCGAAACGTAAGGAAACAACTACAACCGACGACGACCTTTAGACCTGAATCAGCACACATCACTTCTGAATCTAACCTCAGAATTCTTTCAGCACGTCAAGGTTTTATGATATTCGAACCTCCCAACATGTGCATATTCTTATTTTTTCAATTTACATTAGTGATTAGCTGGCCTTATATTTATTACCTGCAATTGTCATCTAGAGGCCTATAACAGTCTTCATTATTCTCGAGAATTCCGGAACTTCTTTTGTTAAGCAGACAAATATGTGTCACCTTTCGCGTCCTTATTAAAACAGCTGCCGACCGTCGGTTTGCCCTTGCCTGCGGGCATATTTAAAAACTGCTGATAATTAATGTATTGATTATCACCTACATGCTTGTACCTACCAATATTATTATGAAGGGAAGGTAATATTTGAAGTATCCATTTATCGATTTTCCATTTTCATCTCACGATGCAAGGTCTTGTAATAGAAGAAATAGCAACGTTTATTTAAGGGTTAAAACTTATTTAGTCTATTTAGTTCATACAATTTAAAGAAAGAAAATAATTTGTCATTTTTAAAGTTGTAGACTATAAATTTTGTAGAAATTATTCAAAAATATCTTGCTTTCATCTACTAAATCATAAAAATGCATTATTACAGCTATAACGTGGTTATTTATAAACCTACTTTTCTAAAGCATGTTTTATTATTGCCAAGTTTGTAGGTCATCTAATGTTTGCGTTTATATAATACATGTTAAAACTAGCGTGTTAAACCTGTGTATTTAGTTATCAGCGTGGTGCTCGGACATAAACAATTAATCTAAGGCGTGATCAACCTGTCGGTCAACCATTACACCTCTAAATTACCAATTGGCGTGTATAATTAATATGTAAATGACTGGGTTTCCTCTAACCAAATTCCGAAGTTGCGATCACGTGTTGTTGGACGTTTAGGAAAGTGGACACGGTTGTAGAGCACAATATACGGGGGAAGATGAAAAATTTGTAGAACGAAAACCTTCCTCCGCCTTGTAGTTAGTGTTTTCATCTCGAAAAACAGGAACCCTTATTTGACCACTTCGTTATTGGTAGTCTGTGTCAAGATCCTTTTTCTTAGAAACGAGCTGTTGAAGCTGTGAAACTATCAAACTTTTAAGTCAATGCATATATGCCGCATAATTTGACACTCACAAAGGAATCAAAACCTATAGGATAGGTACTCCTCATTGACCTAGAATTATGAAATTTAGCACAAAGCAATGTTTTATGGTACAAGTAGATAAAGGAAAAAATCCGTAAATTTGTAGTTACATTAGAAAAAAATTTTTTTTTAATTGCAGTATTGCAATTATACGTTTTTGGAGTGACATTGTATGTTGATAAGGTCTTGTTATTTGATGAGAAAGATATACTGCTAAAATGCAAGAATTGTTTGAAAAATATAATAAGAAATCTGCTCCGTCAAATGCACTAATTAGTCGCAGATTTGCTGTACTCAAACGTGTTCGTATATGCACAAGGATCTTCAAGCTTTGGGTGTCATATTATATAACTGACCCTAATTAAGAAGAAAAAGGTGTCTTTTCATCAAGCATGAATTAGGCTTCCAGTTGCTTCTACATCCGCCATATTCTCCAGATATGGCGCCCAGACGCTATTACTTCTATGCAAATCTCAGAAAAATGTTCGACAGAAGGAGATGTGGTTCCAATGAAGAAGTTATCACCGAAACCGAAGCGTGTTTTGAAGGGTTTGACAAATCGTTTTACAAGAAAGGCAAAGAAATATAAAAGCGGCGCTGCATGATTTGTATCACAATAGAAAGAAAATATTATGTTAATGAATAAAATCGAAACAGGAACTATTTAATGAGGGAATAATTCATAAACCGACGTGTCTAGATCCTTAGCCTGTTCTGAACTTTAGGAAGGACCTTAATAGTTGTATTACTCCGGAAGAGATGTAACGCAATGGTTAATCACTTTGTCAAAAGCGTTTTATATCAAAATTTTTACATTTTATTTGCCACAGATATTTCGATTTACCCCCGTGTAAAGTATGAAACAGCCAATTATTCCTCTTGTTTTTTCTCTTGTTAGCTTTTCTAACGAAATGTCCTTCGTAAAGCACGCATCTCTTTCACGACAGCGATGACAGTAAAGAAACATACGTTGATGGATTTACGACTAGCATATTATTCCTGGGAGCTGTGTGGCGATGCTTTACGTATCGTCATTATGTTCTGCTTGTGTCTAAGGAAATCGCTGAAGGATAATCGTAATCGATGCAAAATATATTCATAATGGCCCTTCTGTGAAAGCTTGCACGTTACGCCTCGAAATATAACACAACCTGCACGATTTTAACAAACAATACCAAAGGAAAAATATTTCTCTTTTTCCTACCTCGAAATACTTTGTATCGTTTTAGTATTTTTTATTCATACATTTACGTTTTGTAATAACTATGATTGTTCGAAATATCTAAGATGCTGGTCTACTGTTGGTAACTTGTGGGCGTGGTGCGCGAATGGGTACAATGAATAAGTAAACAGTAAATTAGATGTAATGTGATGTCTGCCTCATTTTCGTTCTGGAATACTAAAGGTGAGCTCTATAATATAAACCGTAGCCAGGCTGTGTAATTAGGACATGTTTAAAAGAAAAAATCAGGGAAGAGGCTGGAAGTTGATTCTAAAAGATCCCCGCACAGTCCTTACGCAAAATCAGTTCCAGCCCAATTGGCTGCAATTGAAGTACAATGGTACTTAGGACTTACTGATCAAATGTTCTCAAGATTGATAATTGTATTTAAGATCATTTCAAGATCAGATGCCTTTTGAGGTAATCTTGAAGTTGATTATCACAATCACGTTAGAAGTCACCAGTAGGTGCCCCTCTTTAGACCCAACATCTTTTATATGAACATTTCTCTATGTCTAGGGTATCTGAAGAGATATCCTGATTGCAGGGATTAAAAGCTGTGCGCGCGCAACTTCCGTTGCACATTACAATTTTACTCTTGACGCGTTAAAAGAAGTATTACTTCAATAAAATGTACTCTTAAACTAAATTTTTATTGTGATTCTGCTGTAATATTGTATCACAACGTCCATACTCGGTTTTCTGCATATTACTTATTAAATATGTTGCACTTTATTTTGAGAAAAAATTTTTTTTGCAGAATCTATTCGCTAGCACCCCATTAAATTAAACGTAGCTCGTTGGTGGATCAGTTCGGTGAAGCGGTAAATCAGTATGCATCCCCAGACTTCCCGTATAGTCATAAACTTTCTGCCGCGACTGAATATACAAGATAACGCCTTGTCATTTACCGTATGTTTCTGCACAAACAACCTCGATAACGGCAACAAGCGGCAAGGGACATTCGAATACGTTTCCTACCTTCCAGCATCTAACTTTGCAACAATGACACATCACGCTTTCGTCAAGTTTTGCAACATATACTTTATATTCGACATTAAACCTGACGACGATCTTTGGTTGTTATCTAAAACAGTGAAACATGCCTATGCTACATTAGACAAAATAGTCAAATGTATGTATATATATTAATTATAGTAGTAGGGGTAGTTGGAGGTATATTAGAAGCAGAAACAGGAGAAAGGAGGAATAGAGGTAGGCCTAGATTAGATTACTGTTCACAAATAGTTGAGGATGTGGGATGGTCTAGTTTTAGGGAAATGCGAAGATGCATTCACTTACATCGGGAAAAATTTCGCATATTTTTTCCCAGGCTTTCTCTTCTTTCGACTTTCTGCTGTACTCTTCCACTGAGGATCTAAGATGACGGGACGATTCTCAAATTCGAAAATCATGATGATAATAATAAATAATATAATACCAAGAAAATACGTTCACTTTTCGTAGTTGCTTTCAAAACATTATTTGTCTAAAAAGATCCGCACTACGAAATAGACGTCACTAGCAGTATGGACTGGCGACTGTTCACAACGCGACGGTCGCGCGCTACTCTCGCTCGTCTGAAACCATTCTTCTAAAACCATAAGGGCGAAAACAGACGTCGCAGATAAGCGCAGCAAAGTTGCTTTCAATCAAAGGTCATTTAGTCCTTATGGTTTTGGAAAAATGCTTTTAGACGAGCGAGTGTGGCGAAAGAGAGTTTAGATCGTCGTGTAAATAGTCCACAGTCCCCGCTGTTTGTGGCGTCTATTTTTTCGCACATGGAGCAACACAGTTTGTACAAACAACTAGTGACGTCTCCCTGTCGTGACCGACTTTGTCGCACCTATGACGCGACTCAGTAGTAGTAGTTCGTCTGTTTTTACCCTAAATGAGAAATAATACTTAGAGTAACCATACGGTGACAATCTACTAAATAAATATGATCGTATTGTGTAGTTTTAGTTTTAGTGAAAAAGTAAATATATGTTAAGTGACCAAATAAGACGGCTTACCAAATTTTCCGAAATATCAATACCTGACTTCAGCTCAGCAACCTTGCAGGCAGGAAATCTAAGCGCAACGACTATGGGAGTGGCTTTATAACTTCAGCTACCAGATGCAAATCTCTACAAAACGAGAATCCATGTATAAAAACTTTATTATAATGTGTACAGACTAATAAGGAAGAATTAACGTTACTATCTAGTGTTGGTAACCGATTGTCGGTTGTGTCTAGTGGCACTTAGCAGGATAAAGGCATCTCCTGGTGAATTCTCCTATTTCTACAAGTATTAAATTACTCGACAGCCAACATGCATTCATTTTCGTAAATAGGGAAACGTTCTCTTGTACGCTATTCCATTAGCGCCCATGCTAAATTATCGCGTTGCATCGGCAACTAATAGAGGAAGCACGGGAGTGCTAACATTCCAGTCAACGTTGTTAAGCAGAAGAATGAATATGTATGTGTCTATGTACATGTACATTATGCATGTATGTATATATACGTGCATATGAGTATGTAAGTTTATGTATGTGTTCAGGCGCGTTTGAAGTGGTATTGTAAAAGGAACCTTGTCGAACCACCGAAGTGCACGAATCGATTAATTTGCTATCTGAATAGAATTTTCGACTTTGATCTAAATCAATTATCTCGTTAGAATTAGGATGTCGAGCGTCTAGTTGTCATATTTTTATGTTTGTAATGGTAATTTAATAACTAGTCAGATAAGTACACAACTTTTTACAAACGATTATTTTATACCCTCAAAACGACTGAGTGAAATTTCAAACGCGTTTATCATGTATCTATTCACCAGTACCGTACCGGTGATTAAGAAGCTATTTATCGGTACTGTAGCGACGATAAAAAAAACTATTCAACGGTACCCTACCAGAAAGAATGCTTTATTGGTGTTGTTAGTTGCATTGACCTTGAATTATACACGTTTGAATAGCTTCTTATTCAGTACGGTACCAGCGATTAGCTTCTTAGCCACCGATGAATAGCTTCTTAGCTACTGGTACGGTACCTTCGAATAGCTTCTTAGTCACCGGTACGGTACCGGTGATTAGCCTCATCCTTATTTTTATTTTTTAAATTTGATAATTCGATAATTAATTAATTCTAGGCACCTTTATCGTTTTACCTCTAAAATCGTTGTTGGCAGTAACCAAATGTTTAAACACCCAAGAATTACTGATAATTTTCAGAAGAACTCTGTTTGATATTGTAATGTTCTATTCCAAACACCTCTTGGTTTGCATATTTGGTTTGATTAGAGGCAACGAAAATTATATATATATTTTTCAGAAAATTTGTACGTATATTCTTTTTCTCGCATCAGTTCATGTTCATGTTCAGTATTTCCCCGCTTTATTACTAGATCACTGCTTTTTCTCACATCATTCTTTTAGATAGTTGGGGATGATAACTCAGTTTGTCTTACTTGATCGACATATCAATTTACAGATGTTTACTCTTCTGGAAAGTGATAGGATCGCCATATAGAGCTTTTCCAGAAAAAAATAACAACTTAACCACCCTTATTTATATCTTTTATTTCTTTCTAACATTATTGCTATACTGGCGAAAATCGTTTGTAGGGAATAACCATGCTCCTTATAGCCGATTTCTACATTAATTTATGCAGGGATTCGTTATAAGCACAAGTACAACATGAATTTTAATTTTACTCGGTTTATTCGTTATTCGTGAGAAGCGAGTTCCACTATATGTATAGTTGAATGTGTTACATATTTTTGTAGTTATTGATGCCTGTGATGAACGGAATGTATCTGAATACCTAATAATAATAGTCATTTGTATATTTCAGTCCTGCCATTCTAACCGCATTTGAGTTTGAATACCAAATGTTGTGTAATACCGTCTGCTATTTAGCACATTCCTAGCTTATTGGATCCTGAACAATGAGAATATTTGGCGTTCAAAAGATGGACGAAACGCAGCGATGCATATGCAAACTTCATTACCGTGCCGCTTAATAGCTTTCGACCCCAACCGACGAAGTGTCTTTCTCTTAGGGATTTATTTTATCGTGTGCGGTATTATCCTTGCATGAAAAGGACTTTCTACAATGTTTTGAGATCGGTGTTTCATGTTCAAAATACTATAATTTTTATGATCGATGATTACCAAACAATAATCTAACTATCTATACTAATATAATAAGAGCAAGATAATTTTGATGCTCATGCACACCAAACGGTCAACAGAATTTCGATTGCTGTTTTGACAAACCGACTTGTTAAGCGGACGCTCATTAAGTAGGAAGAAAAAAGTCAGCAGAATCAAAAACAGATATAGACAATTAAAAGTTATTTAAACGCTAATTAAATACGCTAATGAGAAATTAAATGCTTCGGGTTTGTACTTATTGTTTGAGGCTAGTTCATTTGGACGTGACCACTGCTTTTGCAGAAGAGTAGTAATTAGTGTTGCCCAAATTCAGTCTTGGTCTTGCAGTCTTGGTCTTGTTCTTGCGTTTTTGCAAGACCAAGACCAAGAACAAGACCGCGTATTTTTAGCAAGACCAAGACCAAGACTGACCGTGCAAGACTTGAGCAAGAACAAGACATAGCCTGCAAGACTCTTGCGTCTTGCAGCTAGGACTTAGCGCTATTTCACTGAGTAGTTAGGTGTAACAGTTCGGTGTATAGGTAGGTACGCTTAGGAATTCTATGAGACGCAAAAAACTGTATCAAAGAATATGAAAAACTGGACCTATGCGCATTACGACTAATACCATAAACATAGCGAATAAAAAAATTATTAAAATCAAACTGAGTGCATGCATAGTTATGTTTTAACCATCGGCACTTTGATAATGCGGCATCAAAGGTTTTGTACTTACTTCTCAAAGAAATTTGCCGCTTTTCGGAAGTACATGGTTATGATACACGCGCCGGCGGCTTCTTTTGAAATCTAAAACAATCGTTGCCGCCACGCCGAAATCATAACATTTGACACTATTTGATTGCCGCCATAGGGTGTAGGTATACTCATGCAAAATAATTTCGAATTTTTTTACACGCTTTATATTATTGTTTGATTTGCGGCGGCATCCTTATCATAGAGCCGGCACGTGGCGAGGCGGCGCGGTAGAAAGCAAGGATCATAAATGTTTATTAAGAAACAGTTACTTCCATGGAAAACGACATATAGGTCAGTTGATTTTTCGAATTTCTTATCAAATCTTCAGTTATTTATTAATCTGCTTGATCTTTACTATGGCTATATTCATTCAAGCTCACAATGTTCCAATTCTAATACGTTTTTCTAGGATTTAAAGTAAACTTTAATAAATAGTAATAGACTAATAGGTAATTGCAAGACTTGCAAGACTCTTGCTGCAAGACCAAGACCAAGACCAAGACTGGGAGCGCAAGACCAAGACCAAGACCAAGACCAGGTGTATTGGCGCAAGACCAAGACCAAGACTGGCTAAGTCTCGTCTTGTTCTTGCGTTTGGGCAACACTAGTAGTAATGAATTTAAAGCTCAGAAACAGTTGTGAATTGACATGACGGAAAGAATAGCTGGAATTTCACTTCCATAGCGTCCAAGTTGAAAAAGTCTTGCGGCGCAACTACCCAACGCGCAGCTTTTGATTATCCACATATGATAGTGTAAAACATTGCGTAAGTACATGTTGAATTAAAATTTTTTAACTATTACACATCTCGTTTAAATCTCTTGCACGGGCCACAAGCTTCGGTAGTAGCATTTCCTCGCTACTTGAAGCACGCACGGCAGCTGTTGATGCTACTGATGCTGGCTGCGTGAAGCCGCACACATAAGATAGAAATATTGCGCCACAAATGGTTCATTGTTATGCAATTACGATCCGCACACCTGAAATGCGTTTATAAGCAAAAGGCGCCAGAAGAACCAACTTGTCCTATATTTGTTGCGACAAGTGTCGGGAAAGCAAAGAAAATGAAAGATAATACTAATGAAACTATACCATTTATCCAAGAGAAATATTCTCACCTATATGATTACACTTTACTAGGATATAGTAACAGGAAGACGACTGAAATGACCTGGACAAAAATGGGTAACAAGTTTAATAGAACTTTTAATGCAACTGGTAACTGCTTTGCTGTTTCAACATTTCACTTTGCGAAGCAACCATTATTATGGGGATGAACCCAGTGGCGACGCTTTTTTTTTCGGTTTTGCTTTGACGACGTCAAGGTTTATTAATACCAAAAATGTAGTAGAGAACTAAACTCTGGTGTGTGTGCACGTACCGCATTTGTAGGAAATTAAACAAATGTTGAACGATATATGCTTTAAGACGTTTGAGGAGCAACATTTGTATTTTAGCTACCATTTCAAATCGGACGGCTTCTAGTAGCGACAACAAGTGGTCGAGTGTGCAATCGGCCTTAATCTGGGATTTCGTAAAAGTCTTATAGCGTTGCATCATTGCATGTGTTTCCAATTTCTCGAAATAAAATCTTTCAAGTCAAAGTACTTTATTAGCGTACGCGTACATCTTTACAAAAATACCAAAGGCGAAGTCATTTTTCCTAGATTGTTATGTTGTTAAATGTGTGGTAGCAGAACCGTTTGAGATTTACGATTTATATACAGTAAAAGCTCTTTATTCGCGGGGTATACGTTCCACAAATATGCCGCGAATACAGAAACCGCGGATATGGAATGGTAATTAGTATGGAATCATAGGGGATACGTTCTAAGGTTCCAAAATAAAACCAATGTACTGATAAATTCGCAATTAAAATTAATCGTTATAATTAGCTGTAGACAAGAGTTTACAAAATTTAGTGATTTTTTCTTGTTTTCAATTTTGAAATTAGTCCACTCGGTTACATCTTTTCTAAAAGTCGCCTCGGTACGAACCAATACTACTCAAAAAATGCTGATACGTTGAAAAATAACACCGAATCCTTTTCTATTCAAAAGATGCCGATCCATCAAGGGTATTCGGTGGTACATGCGCCATAGAGTAAAAACATGCTTAACGGTTCTAGATATCATGAGTTTAATATTTAGAACAGAGGTTTGAAATTTTGTAGTAAGATAGATAAAGCTTTGTTCTAAAGCTTGTCGAAGGGCAATTCTTAATTTTTTAATTTCTATTGAAAATACGTGTCCCACAAGAAACATCAACTTTAAGCACTTATAAAAGCTTTTAATGGCCATATTATTGGAAACCAAAAACGTACCGAGTTAGTGTGAATCTTTGTCTGTTACCATACAAAAAATTAGTTATTTATCTCGCAGTGTTAAATAACAATGTTTAGAATAGAAACCTATGTTTTCGGAAAAATTCACACAAGGCACGAGCGGTATATTGCGGTCAATCCCCTTAATAAATGACACCGAATCCTTTTCTGTTTACCGATTGCAACCTCGAATAATGAAATTTTTAACCGCGAATACAGGAAATGGGTTGCAATTTTTTGGCCCGCGAATAATGGAAACGCGAATAAGGAAACCGTGAATAAGGAACTTTTACTATACACAATGTCAGTGTGAAATTAGACCTGCTGAAGTTACTCTCGTAAGATGCCCGAAACCAATTATAGTTGAGGAATAGTTAAGTCTCAATAACAAGGTATTATTGCAATAAAATTTTGCCCGTATCATTCGATCAATATGATATAAATATGATTTGATGACATACTTTCACTGTCTGAAAACGACATTTCGATTATTTAAAACTTGACGATTCTTAAATAAAAAAGTGAATTGTTTAAAATCGATATTACTGAATGTGCGTGTTGTGCTTGTGGAATGAGATTACCTGGTAGTAGGAGAAAGGGATTTTCCCTATCGACGTACTCTGGCCGAATACATCTTGTCTTGTAATTAATTTTCCATAGAGGTGGAGTCTGCAGCCGACCACCGGCTACTAAAAGCAAGACCGCTTACTGAATAGTGATCAGGACCTACAGAGCTAGCTTTCATTCAGTCTTAAATTGACATCGCAATTTAATAAGATCGGGTGAAAGCGTGACTCTGTAGTCTGTAGTAGGAAGGCAGAATTCTAATTTTAGGTGGTATAAAGGTCAATGAACGACTAAAAAGATGTCATATTATTATAAACATAACAATAAAGTAATAAAAAATTAAACTTTAATTAACATATAACACCGTGATCTACATTCTCGTTAAGGTAGATACGTTGAATGTATTTCAAAGAGTAATTCTACAAGAATTATTTAATAAATTTCAATTTCATATCTCTATTTAGTACTTCAGTTTTCAACGGACCTCTTTAATGATATGTATTTTCTAATTAAATAGTTTAGGACGAAAGTTTTAGCATCGAACTTGCATATTATGTAGGTACTTCGGTAAACCAATTAGCTACACAACTATGCCAATTTTCTTGCGGAAACTGTGCTGCTTATGAAGTTTGCGCGGTTATTAGTTAGCCTCGGAAAACCATTTTGTACAGTTTCTTAATTGCAGTTTATTGTATTAGAGGAATTTCGGGTCGGACGGGTTTAATAAAACAGTGCCCTTCGGGCTCTCTTGCTTCATAATGTCTGCTACCAGTTGTTCTGTTACATTGGACTGATTCTTCATCACAAGTCTCAATACTTCAACATTTGCTGCTTCGGAACGATTTCTTCGCGTTAGCGAATATGAAATGTATAATGAACATCTAAAATTAATTTAAAAAATGCACAAATATAAAAGAGACTCCCGAGATTAACCTGTAAAGAAGAAGTACCTAAGCGAGAAGCGTTAGGGGAAGTTAGTATCCAAAACGTTAAGGATTCTCAAGGTACTCCAAGGGTTGGTACAGCTGAACCATTGAAAGGTGGCCCCCGACTTGTTCACTTGCGGCGCAGATGAAAAACAAGACCCGTATTCGGTTAGAAAAGGATGTCGCTCACGCTCGGAAGAAATATCGAAAGCACAGGGGGTTGGTTGGTCATTGGAAACACTATTATTTAGTCGTCCACTATACTAATTATGAGACTTACACCCGGGCCAGTTGGTGTGCGCCAAGTCCTTAACTCGAAGAAGAGTTGAACTTAAATGATTTGCCTTAACACAGAATAGCCATCGTCCAATTCGCATCTGTAGGCATTACAATCTGAGGGGTCACGTTTCGTTGGTCCAGCAGTATATAAGCTTATGTTTCCTCAGTGATTTGATAAGCTCGAAGTTTGGGTCACATACTAATGCTGAGTATTTTAATTTTTGAACTTTTACTTCTCAGACGGGCTGCCGCTTGACGAGTTCGATAATGATGACAATGTTGACATTGAACAGTAGAAATGGCGGTCATATTTCACATGATCATCTATCTAAAACCATTAGTGGTTATAGCATTGCAACTTATTTTCACCCTACTTCTAACTACTAAAAAAATCGTAATGATATGGGTTCTCATTGAACTTTAGATTCAATTTGAATCACGTTCCCTTCATCCTAGCAACTCGAATTAAGTGCTTAACAATCAGTCTACCACAAAAGGTAGTATTGCAAGCCGTTTCATATAGAGGTACTGCCAGTCTCCTTTTAATGAAAGATAGCATTTAACAAATGGTAACTAATATCAATTTCTGTACTTATACCTAAATCTATTCATCGATTATTCTTAAGTTTGGTATGTGGAAAATTTTGATCATAATTACGAGTATAATACGATTTGGTGAAGTGCAAATTAATCTGGATAGAATCGTGTTTCGTTTAAAGAATTTCCCGAATTTGAATTAGGTTATCAGACAGTGTAGTTAGGGTTGCCACTAGTACTTTATTATAAAGTATTGTACTCTATTTCGACTGTGCGTACGTTATACTTTACAAGACACACAAAGTACGCATAAATACTTTATTGAAGGACTTAAGTAAACATCGTAATTTTGTAAGCGATTATTCGAAATTCAGAGTATTTTTACATCAATAATATTGCACAGAAAAATGGCAAGTCATATTTACGGAACAACCTGATTTCCCGAATCTGTTCAAAGTAGAGTCACTTTTGCTGTCCGTTCCGGCGACTTCAGCATTTACAGAAACAGTATTCCCTGTTATGAACACAAAGTGGCGGGACGACAGGAATAAAGCTTCATTAAAACTAATTAAAAATGAACTTTTAGTTTACTTAAATCTTTGTTTGCCATGTTTAGAGGCTATTGATGTGTTTAAGAGCAACAGCAATTTGTTACTAGCTGCTAGGTGTAAAAAGATAAAATACTTTATTTTTATGCGGAATACTTTTTTTTTGAACGATTTAGTCGAGAAATACTTTATGTAAAGCCTGAAAAGGTGGCAACACTAAGTGTAGTATAGGTTCATGTTTTCGAGCGTTCGCTTCACAGCGTGAAGTTTCAGATTAGATAATTAATACAAACTTGTTTTCAAAGAGAAACTGAATTTGGAAACATCATTTAGAAAAGGTCAAAGGGCAAATTTTAGCGCAAAGGTAACGCCACGTTATGTCGGGGTTGATCTCTGCTACATTTATATTCATTACCATCAGAGAATAACTCCCCTGGGATAGGGTGGGTTGAGATAGGAAATTCTATACGTGCTTGTACGACAACCAAACGATGGTCGGAATGATTGGTCATTGTTTTATTGGTACTGATCCTTTATCTGTATTAAGAATGGATTTTCTAATCTAGTAAAGGATTAGTTAATTTCTGTGCTTTGATATTGATCCTTTGAAGTGAGTAATTTTATAGCAGATTTAGACATGTTTCATACGGATATTGCTATAAGATCCTTTGGTTTTTTTTTTTCGAAAACTCTTATGTGCCTATAACGAAGCACCTTCTTTCCTATTTTAAGAACATTGACATTGGACATTAATAAAAAAAATGCTTCTATTAGTAACATAAACACTTACCGCTTCTTACCTTACCACAACTATTGGGAAACAATAGTCCTTAAAGTCTGCTACGTTTTTGATAAATTCATAATGTTCTACAAATCCAAAATTAAGCATGCCGATTATATTAGTAAAATTTTCAAGACAAGTAATTTGTAACTCCGTGTTGTTTGGCATATAGCAGCTTCTCTAGGTGTAGAACTCATTATCATCATAAGGTCGTCAGTCTTAAGACTGGTTGGACACGCACCTCCACTCTTTCCTATCCTGAGCTAATCTTCGCATTTCCCTAAAACTAGAACAGTCCACGTCCATAACTATTTGCAAACAGTAATTTAATCTAGGTCTACCTCTACCCCTTCGAACTTCCGTTTCTGCTTCTCTGACTATACCTTCATGTCTGAGGTGTCCTACCAACCTATCTCGCCTATTTTTTTATTGAGGTGCAGAACTACAAACAAAAAATCGTCTTCACAGTATATTATTATAAAAGGATCCGTTTATCTTTCTGGTTCTGATTCCTTTTTTTTTTTCATATTATGTTTCTATCATTGCCACTGCTTCTTTTTTCATGTCCGTGTCACAGTGCCATTATTTGCTTACATTTTCATAGTCATGCGTGTACTTTCGTAGTTATAAGTACGTTATAAATTCACTCGCATACATGCCCAGGTATTTTATGTATCTAAAGTTGTCGACTGCGTACCTTCCCATCGCAGTCGTAATGAAATATTGTCAGCATATTCCTGAAAGCTCGTTAGATGTTCACATTTTACGATATTCACATGCAAATGTGCCACCAAACGAACTAAAGAACGAATGTCGGAGGAAACGTATTTTTAGATGTAACGTACCATGCTTTTTCTTCCTACATATTCGAAATATTCCCAATCCCAAAGTGAGAAAGAAAGTGCCTGGTGTCAAATATCAAGCAAATGTGCCTAATAATGTAATTTGTATTTTTGTTTTGAGGAATATATAAATTTCATTTGAAAAAGACCCAGTTATTGAAACTGACCCAGTTTCTGACAATTTTAGGTTTATGTTGAATTAAAAAAAAAGATCTTAGTGGGTTAATAAATTTTTTAAAAATTAAAATAAATTTATTCTGTACCTAATTAATGACAAGCACAATAATAAAAAATAAGAAAACTTAATAAAAATCCTCTATTCCCCTATTCTTTCTAATACCTCTTCATTTCTAACTTTCTCTATCCACGGTATCCTCATTATTCGCCTGTAACGCCACATTTCGAACGCTTCTAATAGTTGCCAAAAAAATATTTTAGAAGTGGCAGAAGATTGATTGTAGTGTCAATTCAGCAAAGTACTGTATCTGTAAGGAGTTCAAATTACCAGAATGTTTACTAAAAACAGTTCCCTCCTGTTTTTTGTTCAACTACAGAAATTACTAGTGTATTAATGTAATTTTATAGCATCTCATCCGCGTCATAACGCATCAATCATTGTTTTTAGGATTCAGTTCTTTAAAAAAGAAACAACAACCCCCATAGGATCACTGCGCCGTGAATCTGTCATTTTCTCAGGGACGCGTGGAAGTATCAAATCGAAATTAATATCAAACTCAGGTCTTCCATCGCTTGGAATTGTGAAAAAATCAGTGTTTTTCTTCTTAATTTTTAATTTTTGGGGAATTTATCAATTTTGATATTTTGTATTTAGTTATTTTCATAGATACAAAATGAGTTTTTAAGGAAACTGGATTAATATGAATGTCAGTTTATTTATTTCCGTTTTCAGTTTCATATCTATATTATCCTATTAATAGGAGTTGAATGTTGAACGATGTAATGGTTGTGTTGTAAACAAATCTTCTTTATTAACACCTAGCTTTAGGTAACTACATAAAGATTGGCGATATTATGTATTCATTATTAAGATACTATGCGTTATATAACCATTAAATAAGCTTAACTTCGTGGAAATTACTTAAAATGCGCACGTTGAACAATCGCGTCCGCAGGAAGACGTTATTTTTAATAAAAGAACCATGTAATAACATACGATCATGGTAGAACGTGCTACTGATCCTACGCGTGCTTTTTATAACCGTGCAAAATGTATGGTTTGTGTCATATAGTATGGCATACAAAGGGCACATAGCAGAAAAGGAAAAGTTCGGAAAAAGTGGCTTAAAATCAGTGCATATATGTGGACCACACCGAATGGGGACCGAATAAGTCTTAATGAGTATTGAGGTTAAAAGAAATTGAATTCAACACACACAGTTGTTACCGTAAAAACTTTTTCCTGATGATACCTTCTCATTGGGGCGAAACGTCGATTGTGGTTTCATAACAATACAAAACCTTTANATTATACACGTTTGAATAGCTTCTTATTCAGTACGGTACCAGCGATTAGCTTCTTAGCCACCGATGAATAGCTTCTTAGCTACTGGTACGGTACCTTCGAATAGCTTCTTAGTCACCGGTACGGTACCGGTGATTAGCCTCATCCTTATTTTTATTTTTTAAATTTGATAATTCGATAATTAATTAATTCTAGGCACCTTTATCGTTTTACCTCTAAAATCGTTGTTGGCAGTAACCAAATGTTTAAACACCCAAGAATTACTGATAATTTTCAGAAGAACTCTGTTTGATATTGTAATGTTCTATTCCAAACACCTCTTGGTTTGCATATTTGGTTTGATTAGAGGCAACGAAAATTATATATATATTTTTCAGAAAATTTGTACGTATATTCTTTTTCTCGCATCAGTTCATGTTCATGTTCAGTATTTCCCCGCTTTATTACTAGATCACTGCTTTTTCTCACATCATTCTTTTAGATAGTTGGGGATGATAACTCAGTTTGTCTTACTTGATCGACATATCAATTTACAGATGTTTACTCTTCTGGAAAGTGATAGGATCGCCATATAGAGCTTTTCCAGAAAAAAATAACAACTTAACCACCCTTATTTATATCTTTTATTTCTTTCTAACATTATTGCTATACTGGCGAAAATCGTTTGTAGGGAATAACCATGCTCCTTATAGCCGATTTCTACATTAATTTATGCAGGGATTCGTTATAAGCACAAGTACAACATGAATTTTAATTTTACTCGGTTTATTCGTTATTCGTGAGAAGCGAGTTCCACTATATGTATAGTTGAATGTGTTACATATTTTTGTAGTTATTGATGCCTGTGATGAACGGAATGTATCTGAATACCTAATAATAATAGTCATTTGTATATTTCAGTCCTGCCATTCTAACCGCATTTGAGTTTGAATACCAAATGTTGTGTAATACCGTCTGCTATTTAGCACATTCCTAGCTTATTGGATCCTGAACAATGAGAATATTTGGCGTTCAAAAGATGGACGAAACGCAGCGATGCATATGCAAACTTCATTACCGTGCCGCTTAATAGCTTTCGACCCCAACCGACGAAGTGTCTTTCTCTTAGGGATTTATTTTATCATGTGCGGTATTATCCTTGCATGAAAAGGACTTTCTACAATGTTTTGAGATCGGTGTTTCATGTTCAAAATACTATAATTTTTATGATCGATGATTACCAAACAATAATCTAACTATCTATACTAATATAATAAGAGCAAGATAATTTTGATGCTCATGCACACCAAACGGTCAACAGAATTTCGATTGCTGTTTTGACAAACCGACTTGTTAAGCGGACGCTCATTAAGTAGGAAGAAAAAAGTCAGCAGAATCAAAAACAGATATAGACAATTAAAAGTTATTTAAACGCTAATTAAATACGCTAATGAGAAATTAAATGCTTCGGGTTTGTACTTATTGTTTGAGGCTAGTTCATTTGGACGTGACCACTGCTTTTGCAGAAGAGTAGTAATTAGTGTTGCCCAAATTCAGTCTTGGTCTTGCAGTCTTGGTCTTGTTCTTGCGTTTTTGCAAGACCAAGACCAAGAACAAGACCGCGTATTTTTAGCAAGACCAAGACCAAGACTGACCGTGCAAGACTTGAGCAAGAACAAGACATAGCCTGCAAGACTCTTGCGTCTTGCAGCTAGGACTTAGCGCTATTTCACTGAGTAGTTAGGTGTAACAGTTCGGTGTATAGGTAGGTACGCTTAGGAATTCTATGAGACGCAAAAAACTGTATCAAAGAATATGAAAAACTGGACCTATGCGCATTACGACTAATACCATAAACATAGCGAATAAAAAAATTATTAAAATCAAACTGAGTGCATGCATAGTT
>NW_020438995.1:569397-573652 GCF_000699045.2 Agrilus planipennis | reverse complement strand
CTAAGACTGGTTGGACACGTACCTCCACTCTTTCCTATCCTGAGCTAAACTTCGCATTTCCCTAAAACTAGAACAGCCCACATCCTTAACTATTTGCGAACAGTAATCTAATCTAGGTCTACCTCTACCCCTCCTAACTCCTGTTTCTGCCTCTAATTAACAAAGTATAAGATATTAAAATTTTTAATACTATGTCAGTACAAGGGATATTTACGAAATTTTTAACAGCCTGAAGGAATTATGAAAATCCTATATTTAATGAACATTAAAAAGAATTTTATTTATTTCTTCTTATTTATTTAATTTAAACTCAATAATAGTCTATAAAAAGGAATCGACAATTTCAGTACATAGTTTTAAGTGAAAAGCTTGACGTTTGCTGCACGTTAAGTGATGCTGACAAGCGGTAGAAATTCTGTACAATACATTAAAAGCTCTTTATTCGCGGGGTAAACGTTCCATAAATATGCTGCGAATACAGAAATCGTGGATATGGAATGGTAATTAGTATGGAATCATAAGGGATACGTTCTGCGGTTCCAAAATAAAACCAATGTGTATCAGAATAAAATCAATTTATTGAGAAATTCGCAATTAAAATTAATCTTTTATCAAAGTCGCCTCGGCACGAGCCAACAGTACTCAAAAGATGTCGATACGTTAAAAAATAACACACAAAAAACCACATATTTATCGCGCAGCGTTAAATCACAATGTTTATAATAGAAATCTATGTTTTCGGAAAAATTCACATTAGGCGCGAGCGGTCTATTGCGGTGAATCCCCTTAATAAATGACACCGAATCTTTTTCTGTTTATCGATTGTATCCGCGAATAATGAAATTTTTAGCCGCGAATACAGGAACTGGGTTGCAATTTTTTCACCCTCGAATAAGGAAATCGTGAATAAGGAACTTCTACTGTACCTTACCACCATCCACACGCAGTTGAAAGAGTTTCCTCCTGTTTACGAGACACCCTTTGTGATGAGACATAATTTGGAACTTTATTACCACTTTTCCATTGCGACATTTGAATTTGATTTATATTGAATGACATCAGAATGTCCAGATAAAGCCAACAATCCAAACAAACTGGACACAATTTTTGTATGTTTGTGTTTTTGTGGTAGAAAGTATTTGTTAATATGCGCTTATGATCTCAACTGATTTTAAGTAACATAATATATCGAGAAATTTCAGAGCACAGTGGATAGGTTGTGGAGCAAGCAAGAGTAGTGCAATCTATTCAAAGTTTACATAGAGGTAATTGCATTGAATGCAGACTCCCGTGGAAAATCGTTTTATAGAAAGCATAAATTCCAACGTGAAATTAACGAGTTCCGCTTATGAAGGCATTTAACCTGCGAAACGAGATTTTAATATCTCTAAGTTGAATCTATGTACAAACGTTATCATGTCCGACCCTTAAAAAAGTAATATTGCTACTAGATGGGTGTAGACTTCTCGCTTTGCAACCGTTTACGGAGGAAAGTTTTATCGTTCACAAATCCTGTTGCCACCACTATATGGCCAGTTGAACTAACTTTTTGAATAAACCATTTAAAAAGTTTGATTGATGCAGCACTTTTTAAATACAGGCTTGATTAAAAAGTTTGCTTCTGTACTACCTTTCAATTAAGTGTGAGAGTTTAATAACTTTTGTGCAATTTTTTTTATCAAAAATAACTGAAGGTAGACGTTACAAATGGTAAAAAGAGTCTGAAACACTAATTAAGTTTAGATAGACATTTGAAAACAAATAGGGTATGAAATTTGGTGAGCATTTTTGTGAAATGGAAAACATTGTTTTTCGCTGTCTGTTGATAGAGTAAAAGACGTTAACGAAAATGAAGCATCTTGGAATTAAATGTAGTAGTAGTACTGAGTCTTTGTGACCAAGTAATTTAAAACTCTTTGTTGATTGCCTAATTCAGATATTCGGCAAAACTTTCGTAGTATTAAGACGATTATTTAGTACATGAAATCGGCGAGTCAGTTGCTTATTTATATATTTCCCGAATTAGGCGAAATACTGCTGCTAGCAGAGTTAGCAAAAGGTAACTATAATTATAAAGCTTCCTTAAGTAAAAGGTACTTATATTAAATTTTGGGAATCCTATTAGTTACAGATTAATCAATAAACAGGGGAGGTAGGAGGTGGACCCTAAAATGGCTCAAATGTGAAAAACTAACATGAAAAACTCGGGAGAATAAGTTTTAAACAAGTTCTTTTTGTGAATTAGTTTATAAATGTGCAAACTCTGCGAGTTTGACAGTCACTGATTGGAACTGATCGGAAAAGTACGGGAACAAGTACTGTACTTGGAGTCTCACCTATGCGATGGGATAGGAAGATTCCTCTGGCTAAGTGAGGGATTTTAACTCACCATAACCTAACCTGCTGTATATACATATAATATAACAATACAAACTATCATAACCTAGATTAAATAGGGCAGGTTCGGTTATGGTGTGTAAAAGTCCTCTCCCTTCCCCTAAAGCGCTTCTCCTACTCCCTTCCATAGGTCAGACTCTAAATATAATGTTTATGCTGCAGTTTTACGATCACTGACTATCAAACTAGTTATAAATGTTACGTAACTATGAACTATTTATTGCAAAAAATGTTTAAAATACGTTCCCTACTATGTTTTTCATAATTGAACCATTTTAAGTTATTTCCAAGAAAAAAAAAGTTAAAATAATTCGAAGTGGTCTGTATTCTGTCGAAACTGCCAGACGCGGATCGCGATTTCGATCTTTTTGGATCTCATCAGCGCGTCGCAGGCAGCTCCGACAGAACACAGACCAACTTTTACCTGCTGTCTTAACAGTGCGTTTCAGAAAATACTACAAACGGCACAGTGAACGCCATCTGTAGCACGATGCTACATTTTAGGATTACGTATTTTTCAACAAGAAAAAGTTGTTTTCGAAAAATCCGTGACATGGAAGTTTAACTATTCGTTGAAGGTATAATACACAATTCCCATTATAATTTGCCTAAACGTTAGTTAGCCTTTTTTTTTTAAAGTAGAATTGTTACCAGAAAAGTCCACCAAGCATAATTGAAAGTAGCGATTTATTCGAATTGACAGTGACATACAAATGACATTAGCCGAAGACATGGTTCACTTTAATTGCCCATACGTTATGGTTTGGTTCGCACCATATCGCATCTGATGCTTGACCGTTGGACGCGAAACGTCGCCGTCGATCCACGTCGTATTTATTCGTGGACGTACATTGTAACGACTTCCCAGATGGGGTGGATAATAGGTGCCTATGACAATAGATTCAACGTTAAGTGAGCAATTGACAAATACTGTTTGTGACAAGCGGGGGATTCTATTGGATTTATTTGCGGCTGGTTCGCCTGCAGAGGACAGATTATAGAGACGGATGGATGGGACTGGAATTATTTATACTGACGCCCTTGTGCGTCATTTGTTCGTGTCATTCAAAGATTTATTTGATCGGCCGTAGATGTACTTGATAATTCACCGGAAAAACGGCAGAGAGTACCAATACGTATTATATACACACCAAGACGGATTTACCCCTGGTTAGAGCCCCTTTAAAAACAGATATATACCTATTTCAGAGAGGGTATGTAATGGATTGAATGCCATTGTCGGTTATGACTGTGCATACTTCTGCCTTAAGTAATAAATGCAGCAGAAATAAATTGGTTTTTAAACTATATATATATGTGTTTAATTGATGTCTTTCGTGATGGATGTTTGAAAAGGAAAACGCCCTACAGTGAAATATTAAATTTCACATTACATTAATTAACATATAGTAGCTGTTGTGAAGATCGAATGAAAAGTCGTTCCCGGTCCACGACAATTCCTTATTCAGCCATATTTGAATAATAATTAATTTAGGAGCGTTTATTATCACCAACATCAGTCATATTTTGTTTACAAAACGTGTAGTTGTATTATTTATATTTTATATTTGTATTATTTAGGTACTTGACATGTTTAGAGTTTTTATTACTCTAAAATGATCAGGGAGACAATGGAAAATGTACATCTATATATACTAGGGTCAATTGAAAAGTCCCCGGTCTGACACATAGATGGCGGCACCAGAACTAAATCCATATGATTTTCAGTTAGTCCTAACCTTCAAAAGACGCGTCTATAAATTTGACGGCTGTCGGATCATTAGTTTGTGAATTATAGCATTTTTAGTGAAGCAACTTTTGTTATTGTGAAAAAAATGGATAAAAAGGAATTTCGCGT